>NC_064417.1:32298697-32558697 GCF_023375975.1 Astyanax mexicanus
CCTTTTTGTTCTGAAGACTTTTGCTGTCTTAGTTTATTTTCTGAGACATGTGTTTGGGTAGTTCTTTAATATTTTCAGGATTTTTATGTTTATTTTTGAGTACTAACCATAAAGAAGCCAGTTAGACAAGGTACATGCCTTATATAGCCCCCGTTTCCCTTTGGAAACTATGTTATTGATAAAATGTTAATAAGGTTCTCATAAAGATTCTTTTATATAACATTAAAAGAAAAGTAAAAAATAACAGGCCAACATCAATAGAAATTCTAGGGTTAAAGTTGTGCTCACTGTGCAGTGACCTTTTTTTCTGATTAATTTACAAACACTTTTGAACACGTTAGTCTAAGTGGCAGGTGGCAATTATTAGAGGCAGCAGTTATTAGCAACTTTCATTCAGCCATTGGAAAATGACAGTAAATGACCATTGTTATTGGCAGTAGCTAATCAGCAGGTGGCATACATTAGGGATCAATTTGGAGAGTGATTTAAAAAAAAAACTTGACAATTAAGCTTGTGCAATGCTGATAGGGTTCTGGTAAAAGTTCTGGTGTGTAGTGTCAAAAGAAAAGTTAAAGACTCTGGGATAGCATCATGGGAAATTCTAGAGTTGAAGTTGTGCTGTTATCCTCTTAGCAGGGGTTCTGTGCGCAAGGTGAATATCTGTATTGCTGGAGTGAATGGGCTTTTCAAAAAAACTAACCTCTATATAATCCTTTTGTAAGTAAATATATATATTTTTTACACTTTCGTCCTGAATATCACCGGATCCTGTGAATTGTGAGATTGTTTAAGCGTCATAATGAGAATAATGCAAGCGTTTACCTAATTTTACAGCGCACTAAACTGACGTCATTGCACAATGGCTCAGAACGCCAGCGCAACCCTGGCTGTAGAGCCCCAGTCGTATCACGTTTTGTTTGTATTAAAGTATTCAAACAGATGAAAACCACTTTCAGTCTGGCAGTGTAGCCTGTGGTCTGTTGTCTTCACATCCTCTCCTGGTGTCTCGGCAACCGTCCTGGAATCACTGTTGCATAGCAACACATCTCTGACACATTCCTGAACACCAGAACCCCTGGCACTCTGCAGCATCGCCCACTCTCTCGCTCTCTCTCTCAAACTCTATCTCCTTCTCTTTATCTGTCTTTCTTTATCTCTTTCTTTACATCTCTCTCTCTCTTTACCTCTCACTTTCTCTTTATCACTCTCACTCCCTCACATTTTTCCTCTTAATATTTGTACCTGTCTCTACTCTCTCTCTGTATTTGTGAATCTCTCCATCTCAGTTGAATTACCTTCAGTGTCAATTTCATCATATGTAGTTTTTCTGTGTCTAACAGCAAAAAACGGTCACTGAGTTCATCCTAAACCAGAGGATTTAAGCTATAGAGCTAAGAAACAGTTCCACCACTGACCTCTGGGTGGCAGTGTGGCATAGCTTATAACCTACTCTTCTTATGGGTTTGTCAGAGAATAGAAATGGCCGTTATTTCGTAATTTGGGCTTTTATTTATTTATTTATTTATAAGTGAACTTGAACTGCTGTTTTTGGAAATGAGTTGGGGAGTTGGGGGTGAATTGGGATGGTAATCATCTATCCAGAATCCTGCTTTCAGTAACGCATATCTTGTCATTGAATGCAATCAGTACAATCACATAGCTGATAATGTGTCCTAATATTTTGGCCATATCACTTATATTTTTTATTACAATTTTTAATTTTCCTTTCATTGTGAAATTACTGGAACAGTATTATAAATAATTAAGTTTATTTGTAATTCCATGCCTGTTTTGAATAGGTTTTTCCAGAGAACTTGTCCTTTTAATTTGAAATGGTACAAAATCTAGAGAACTTAAATGGTACAAAAGTTAGCAATAACCTGCCAGGGCTTTCAATGATACATGAGTGAACTTTTAGGAAACACTTACAGTTGATCTGTGGCAATGCAAATGGATGCAAAAACAAGAGAATTTCCAAAAGCCTTTGTCTGTAGTAAAGCAGTATTGAAAAAGACTGTTACTGCACCCTCTACTGCAGCATTTACACGCTTACACACAGCACATTCAGATTTTTATAATGATAATAAACGGGAAAAAGACACATAAACTCTCTAACAATTAGTATAAGTAGTTCGTAGTATAAGAAATTATAAATAAAACCAGAGTGTCTTACAAAGCCTTTAAAAAACTTTTGGAAAAAACTGGTACAGAAACAGGTCTGGCTGACCCACATAGCAAAATAGGGGTGTTCTAAAACCTTTGACAGTAGTGTAAGGTATTTTATTGGGTTCCTCGTTGGAATCAGATATTGATAGGTAGTTGGACTGCAGAGATATATTACTAATGCTACTGTATATGCTGCACTGACAGATTACCGGTACCCAGTGTTAATCAGACAGAGTCTTCGCGATGTGTCAACGAGTGATTTCTAACACCTATGTTGTGACATAAATGATTATGTCACAACATAGGTGTTAGAAATCACTCGTTGACACATCACGATGCCTGGCAGGAAAGATTCAGTTTGCTGACGTACATTAGAAATATTTTTACCCTCGTCCTTATTGGGCAGAGAGAAAATATCACATTTGGAATTATGAGTCTATCACAGAGCTAAGTAAATTCCAATGCATTTCCTAGCAGATTTAATCAGATATTTAATCATATTTTACCAACATACAGCAGCTCAGGAGGTACAGAAATCTTCCTGTACGAATGTGTTCAGGGGTATTAAAAAGTGTTTATCCTGCTTTTGTTGAAGTAACTGTCTTTACTGTCCAAAGACTTTCTTCTGGATTACAAATTAAGTATTGCTGTAAGGACTTGATTGCATTCAGCCACAAATGTGTAGCAGGTTAAGGTCAGAATGTTGGATGATCATCACCCCACCTCATCCCCAACACTACAACTTATCCCATAAATATTGAAGAAAAAAACACAGTTCCTCTGCTCCAGGGAACAGTTTAGGAACACTCAAGTCTATATTTTTGTCTGTTTTATGGTGCAATTTTTGTGTTAGGGTTGTGTTAACACTGGTTAGTGTCCTCATGGTAAGACCAGATGAATTATGGTAGTTGGAGTGAGGCCTGATAATGGGTGCATATAGATGGGGTGTTCCATTTCTGTGAGGGCATTTAACCCTGCTTAATACCTCCTAGAAGGCTAATATTACCAGCCACAATGGATAATGTCCGAAGTGGGTGGTAATGGTGGAGACTGGTGGAATCTGGCTAGAATTGTCCCCACATGCATATCCCCCAGGTCAGGTCAGTGTTCTTCAGCTTCTATGGGACATGACAAAAGTCATCTGTCATCTGTCCAGTGACAGCTGACATGTCAGTGTACAATAAATGGTCAGAATATTAAAACCTCATTACCAGTACCATGCAGCTTTGGATTTTGGATATTAAGAACCCATTTGTGTTTGGTAGATTTTTTTCTTTGCTGTAACAATGCCTCTTGGCAAAAAATCTCAAAGCCTGATAATTTCTCTTTTAAATGGTGCCCAATTTGTAAGGAACAGGCATTTGTGGGATGAGCAGTAGAGCTAAGTGCTTGGGTTGCGTCCACAAAAAAAAATGCCTTATTGGCACCTGATTGGCAGCACCTAAAGGTACCAGGAGCTCAAAACAAGTGTCAATAGCAATATAAGCTGTTTGGCAATTTTTCGTGCTGCGAATCTCTCAGTGTCTGGCGATTCGATTCCGATTTTTGGGGTCACGATTCGATTCAGAAACGATTTTTGATGCTGGAACGATTTTTCAATTCAAATGGCCTATAACTTTTGTTTAAATTATGTGAGAAGATAAAAAGATGAAAGGACAATTTAAACAAATAGAACATTTATTTAAAACAATAATCTTAGGTACCTTACTGTATTAAATCTTTTTGCAATATACTGTACTGCAACATCATCTACTGTCACGCAGAGCTTTTTAACTGTACCGCGGAGCTCATCTACTGTCGCACGGAGCTTTTTAACTGTACCACGGAGCTCATATACTGTCATGCGGAGCTTTTTAACTGTACCGCGGAGCTCACCTACTGTCGCACGGAGCTTTTTAACTGTACCGCGGTGCTCACCTATTGTCGCTTGGAGCTTTTTAACTATACCACGGAGCTCATCTACTGTCATGCGGAGCTTTTTAACTGTACCGCGGAACTCACCTACTGTCGCGCGGAGCTTTTTAACTGTACCGTGGAGCTCACCTACTGTCGCGCGGAGCTCATACTGTCCTGTAGAGCTTTTTAACAGTTAAAGAGCTCCGCAGGACAGTTAAAGAGTTCCGCCGCACAGTAGCTGAGCTCAGCAGGACAGTTAAAGAGCTGTATTCCAGTCAGTTGCTACCTCAGGTAAGCAAAGACGGATGAAAAGAAGCCAGTTGAGTGCAGGCAGTCATGTGTAAAGTATCGACTTGGACAGATTGCTAAGCTATTAAGGAGTCATCCTCTGTATATTGGGTCATCTTCCGTCTTTCTTCTATATCTCTTATATAAACGGGTCTGTCTGTGCCGACCTCAGCCTGAAAAGATAATTCTCTCTCTAATTTTCACACCAGGCTTCTGTTCTGCAATTACAGTGCAGCTATATCACAGAGCTGATCGCTCCTCTTCTCGCTCTGGAGAAGAGAACGGAGGTCGTGGGAAAATAAGAGAAGAACAAATGCTATGTAATTGCTGCCTTTCAGACAGACAATGAGGTCTACTTTCTTTGTTTCATTCCTTTGATTCCTCAGTATTTCGGCATTGTGTAAGATATTGAGGTCAAAAGATCAATGATGGCCTGTATTAAGGCTGCACACTGACCGTCCACATTATTAGAAACCCATAACTTGTATTTCCACTCTCTGGACACCTTATAATAAGTCTATTATCCCCAATATCAGAGCGCAGTTATGGACTTTAACCCCAAAAATACTGAACTAAATGGAGTGATGTCTATAGCTGTCATAACTGGACAGGACTCAACTGGACAGACAAACATACGAAGATGCAAGAAAAATACTTTATTAAATACAGTAGATGTACAAACAGTGGTCAAAATGAGCAGGGTCAAGACTGGTAAACAGCAGCAAGAGGGGGTAAACCTACCAAACACAAGATACCGTCCAATGGTCATACATGGCAATTCAATATCAGAGGCTAGGCAATAAAGTCAAAAAGACTTAAAAACAAGATTGTAACAGGAGAACTAACACAGGCAGGGATTAAATGCTTTGTGGAGAACCATCAATATTCGGAAAGAAGTGAGTGAAAGTGTATTTATAGGAGGTGAAACAGGTGTGTTCAATATTCAGGCGATGAGCTTCCTGGTTTTAATGTTATGGCTGACTGCTGTGTACACAATTTGTTTGGTCCTGTAGACTTTTCAGCTCCAAATTCAAATAGCAGGTACAAAAGTTACCGCAATCCACAGTCCATCTCAACAGCTAAAAAAATTGGTCCAATCAAAACAGGTGGTTTCGTTCCAGATCAACTGAACTATGGTCTGGTTGGTTTGCAGTGTGAAAAAGTTGTTTTAAACGGTTCTGACTTCAGACCAATTACAGGAAGCCGAGACAGGATATTGTCACCCATTAAACAACAGAAGAAGACAAAAATAAGAGGTGTTGTGCCAAAATCAGAGTTCCTTTGGCATGGAAGCACTTCACGCAACAGTATGGGTACAACAGATTACACGGGTGATTCCTGTTATATCTATTATAACTGTAGATTAACCCTTATTCACGAACAGAAACAAAAGGAATCTAAGAAAATCTGTTACATGAATGGAGACAGATTCTGGAACACCTGAAAATGCAATTCTACAAACCAATCAGTGTAAAGTATAGGGAGACTCCGCCCATCTAGGTGATGGCGACAGGATGTGAAACCAGAACAAACTAAACAGACTAAATGTACCAAATACAATGTAACAAACACATCAACCTTGCTTCTGACTCTGGTCATAACTTTTGTGTGTGAAAATATCCAACATTTTTGGAACCAGACTGGTCAGTAAAACAGTAGGTGGATGGTTTATTTAAGGACATCCATAAGGTAAGAGTTACAATGTAAGATAGGATAACACACACAAAATCATTAATTTTTCATGGTCTGAACTATGAGTGTTTTCCACATTTTTAATCATGTGATCTGAGATCTATGATTTTATTTTATTATTATTATTATTTTTTTTACTGTTACTGTGTTCTACTCCGCCTCAGGCTACATATGACTTTCATTATTTATCGTCCACGGTAAGGATCCCCGTGAGAGAGCGAGAGAGGGAGAGCAAGAGAGTGTGTGAGAGAGAGAGAGAGAGAGAGAGAGAGTAGACAGATATGGCCTATCCGTCGCTACACAGCTTTCCAAGTCTTTGATCCCTCTTCACTGATCTCAGGCATTAAACACAGAGCGAGTGTGTTCTGGACTGCTGCCCAATCACACGGCCTCCCTCATAAATGCACTTCCCTCTGCTGCCCGGCTAAATACTCACCCGTACTTCACTCTCCCGACAGTTCTGTACAATAACTCACTCCTGTCTGGATCTGGGTCACTGTGACACTAAATTATAACACTGACCTTACAGTTATAACTCAGTGTATTAACATCTACTTTAGTAACACCTATGAAACTGAAATGGTCATTCTGAAGATTCGGGAGTGAGCAAAGGGAAATGTAGACCCACTTTCATACCCTTTGAGGCAGTTTCTGAAAAGCGATTAAGCCTAGTTTTGGGAAACACAACATTGTGAATAGAGATTTTTCATTACATAGAGTCTACAAGCTTAATTTCTGTTCAATAACAGGGGTGCCGTGGTTCAACTCCATTCCGTTCTATAGAAACCAAGCCAACATTGTCAGCCATGTTGTGAATTGTGCATTATTCTTGCTATCTCGGACAGGCTTTGTTGATGCACAGCAGTACAACAGATTAATGTGATTCCTGTATCTAATGTAACTGTAGATTAGACGTTATTTATGAATAAATACAACTAAAGGATCTACACTTTATTATCAAAGACTCCCAGACTAGCTTAATTAAGCTTACAGTGCAGCCCAAATAACCAAAAACAGAGCAGATTTACCAACAGCATACCCAGCAAGAACAATATTTTAATCTTTGTAGAAAACATAGAACTACATAGAAGTATTTGCTCATTCATTCTTATAGGCTCAGAGCGCCATATTTTTGCATAATGGGTGTGGACTCTCCCTTAGCATCTTTGTGTTGTCTGTTGCTCAAAGCTACCTTATCCTCGGCATGCTTTAGTGTAATGTGGTGGTGGTCGCTAAGCCTTAGTGTTGTAGACTGTAAGAGCTAGATGTTCCTTTGGGGTACAGTGTCCGGGTTTGTAGCTACAGAGTTCACTCTTGTGCTGCTGTAGTTTTATGCTGTTACAATTGATAATTCTATAAAATGTTGAATATGCAAAGAATATCTATATATGTATGTGTGTATATATATATATACACGTGTTGAGTATGTTAAATTTGATAAAACAATGATTTCGGTGTACAAAGGAAGTGAGGTAGGGATTATAAGGTTGTGTTAGAGTGGGGTAGAGATTGAGGTAGTGATTGTAAGGTAGTAAGGTACCTAAACTCTGCAAAAGGTAAACTCTCTAATTCCAAGCCAACATACTGCAACAACTAAGAACACAGAACAAATGTAACTTGATCTTACAGCCTACGACACTGAGGCCTGCCAATTAACACATACCCTATACTGTTGCGTGCCTGTTAAACATTTTACATTTAAGTGCAATCTGTAGGATAAGGTAGCTTTGGGCAACAGACAACACAAAGATGGTGGGTAAGGGAGAGGCCACACCCAGTATATGCAAATATATGGTGCCAGGAGCCTATAGGAAAGCTGTATGAACCAACGCTGTAAAAAGAGCATTGACAGTTTTAAAAAATCACATTTTTTTCATTGGCTCAACAAACATTTTTTTTAGATTGAAGTTTTCTGAACTAATTTTATTGAGTTGAATTAGGGGTTGTGAGGTAGTAAGGCAGTGATGTAGTGAGGAAGGGAATATGAGGTCATGTAACGAGGTAAGTGGCCACTTGATCTGCTCCCTGTGGACTTACCCTGTCTGGTCATCCAGGTGTGAACTGCACTGCCAGAACTAGCTATGAGGAGAAAGCAACTTCATCACTGTCCAACTTCTAACACACACAAACACACACATAACCAAGATGGCTGTACCCCAGCAACACAGTGAATGCTGAAATAAAAAGAGGAGTATAAAGCCCCCCCCCAGATCAAATGATAAGATAGGAGCTAACATTGTGGTCCACGACTTTTGGAAGGTACAGAATGCTGCACTGACCTAACAGAGAAACAGATTCTCTGTATGTCAAAATGTTTGTGGCCAAGCCTTCTAATTAATGCCATCAACCACTGTAAGTTGCACCAATTAGCTGGTCAGTTTTTGTTAACCTCATTCACAAGATAACACCTCAACAAGTTAAACAGCTATGGGCATTTACAAGCCATGGTGTCCTATGACTTTTGACATGTCAGTAAATGTTTTTTTTTTTCCAGAACATTTAAGGAGATCCCATATGGGAATAGTTTTTTTTTTTCTTCTTTGAGAAATGAGGTTCTGCTGAAATCCGACTCAAGGTGTGTTTATCGCTGGAGAACATCAGAGGAAATCCCGAGCGCAGGGCTTTGTTCATATTTTCTTAATCATCGCTGGAAATCGCGGAGGTGTTATCTGATGGGCTTTTAATGATAGCCGCTGCGGTTCAGTGAACGGTCAGAAACGACCTGAGACGGCCTCTGGCTTCACGCCACAGTGAGGTACAGTAAGCAGTTCAGAAGTTCACTCAGTAATTAAACACAAAACAATAGGCCATTGGAGTCGAGTTCACTCACTTAATCACAACAACTGACTTCTCGTTCCAGATTCTACTTTTTTTCTAGACTTGTTTTGTTTAATTGCAGTTAAATTATCATTTGTTTTATATTTAAGACAGTTAACATTGTTCAGACACACCAGGCCCTGCCCTCTTCAGCCCCTCAGCCCTGCAGCCGGTTGGTTGGCTCTGTAGGCCGTGAGATTGACTAATGAATCGGAGGCCGGCGGTGTGCGGGGCTCTGTAATTTAGCTGGTCTGAAATAAAGTAGCAGAGGGAGGACACACAGCTGCTCTATAACTGTGGAATACATGAGGCAGCTTTGTAGACTGTATTTTCCAGACGCTCTGTTGTGCCAGAAAGAAGGCGTGAGAGAGAAAGAGAGAGAGAGAGGACTAGACAAGTGATGCTACGCCTAAAATTAACAATCTTTTCTTACATCCTTGACTCAGATCCAGTTAAATGTTTCAAGTTTCTAAAATCCTGAAATGCCCATCCAGCATCCATTTAGCAGCACCATGGCAACCACCAGGGATACCTTAGCAACCAACTTGTAACCACTTAGATACAAAATAAATAACCATCTAAAATACCATACACTGTAAACCCATAAATTGTTTGAACTTAAATGATTTAAGTCTGTTTTACATAAAATTGGATATTTCTAAACAATCCTCCACTATTTTGAGTTAGTTGAGCATTTGTGGGCACATATATACATTTAAACTGAGATCTTTGAGTTGAACCAACTTATAATTACTGAGTTTAGTCTGTTGTCATTCGCAGCTTCTTTTCCATTGGCTTCTGTCACAACCTACTTGCATACTGGGTGTGTCCAACAGTTTCTGACACTCACCATCAGTGTGTAGTGATTCCCCCTGGTCTACCTTAGAAATAAATCAAGTTCCCCTTTGGTTGTAATGACTTGATGTTCTAAGCTATGCTAACTTAAGTTTTGATTTACATTATATGACCTAAGGTAGCATGGGGGAATCACTACACACTGATGGCGAGTTTTAAAAAATGGGGGACACACCCAATATGCAAATAGAATGTGCCAGAAGCTAATGGAAAAGAAGCTAGCTATATGGCAAAAGACTATACTCAGTATTTATACCTCTTTTTGAATGTATATATGGCTAAAAATGTTCACTTGACTCAAAATGGTTGAGTGTTGTTTAGAAATATCCAATTTGTACGTAAAACAGGCTTAATTCATTTGAGTTCAGACAAATTATGGGTTTACAGTGTACGGACACCACAACATCCGTCTTTAAGATCGTAACAACCACATAGCAGCTACTTAACAACACTATAGCAATCACAGAGTAAACACTTATTACTGTTACTATTACTAATGTTATAGTGATTATAATATTAATGTTATTAGAAATGTATTAAAATGTTCTGTCTTCACTTCTCAATCCTTTTTAAAGCTATTGATGATTCAGTGTGTGTTTGTGTATATGTGTGTGTTGCTGCTGGTTTAGCTGCAGATGGTGTATATCTCTGCTGAAGCCAGTGGAACTTTACTGCCGCTGAATGAGAACGTGGCTGTAAAGAACGGCCGATCTTCTGCCAGAGCGCCGAAAAGCACAAATAAAGCCTTTTGGTTTTAAGACTCTATTACCCACAATGCCCCATCAATCTGCTCTAAACCGGGTCTTCAGACAGCAGCTCCATCTACACCACAGCGGAACCGCAGGAACAGAAGATATATTTACGGCCTCTTGCCGTTCCTTTTGGCCCATTACCAAGCTGAGCGCTGATAAACCTGAACCATGAAGGGAGGGGAAATAGTTGAGCTGAATGAACGTAATGTTTATAGAATTAAATTGTTTTTTAACTCTAAATTTCATTTTAGCTAGGTAATGGTGTTTTCACACCTGTAGTTAGTTTTTCTGATCTGGATTAGATATTGAGTTTATTAGTGAGCATCAGTTAATGAGCTCTGATTGGTCAGACCTATCTGGGGTGGAGCTGGAAAGTAAATACAACAAGAAGGTTCTGTGTTCCAGACTATAATGTATATAATGTATTTGTGCAGTGTGAACAGAGCAAATTTCTGGAGTACAAAAATCTGGAGTTAAACAAAAATGTGTGGAAGGGTTAAATTAAGTGAGTTTATTCTCCAACTTAAACTACAAGTTAAGTTGAGGAGAACTCTTTCGTGGTTTAGTATTTCAGAGTTTATTCCAAGATGTTGAGGAGTGTGACTGAACTCTCTAACGGGTGTCCCCCCCAAATTCTGGCTTACCATCAGTGTGAAGTCCTGCCCACTAGGGCTACCTTCCATGGGATATTTCATGCTGTTTAATAAAATGGTTGCTTGCTTAGCTGGTGTGTTGTTGGTTATGAGAGCAAGTTACCATTTACTGTACTGTTCAGTGTAGTGAAGTGCTGACAACGCATTGAGAACTGCAATGCAATGAAAAATATGTACCGACATACACTTGTTGAGTATAAAATTGTTGTTGTAGATCAGCAATAAGTTGTTGTTTTACACCTAAATGTTCCAGGGCTTTAAAATATTAGTTTATAATACAGATATTTGCATTAATTGTTAACACTGTGAAGGAATTTATGGTAAATTAACTCCAGCTTAGAGCTGTATTTTACTCTAGATGGGATAAGTGTTTTAGCTCACACAAAAGTTCAGATTTAACCCCTCAACAGAGTTAAAAGGCCAACTCCCTGAAAAGAGTTACTTTAACTCTGTCATAGAGTGTATTAGATGGTCAAGTTTATACACTTAAAATGAGTTGATATTAACTCTTAGGGAGTTTATGCCAAAAAACAGAAATTGCTGCGAAGCTGCATTAACACTGAATGTGTAGAAATTTGCCGGATGTCTTTGCTGCTGTCAGTGATAACGATAGTTTCTAAGGGTTAAAGTGTAAATGATTGTCCAGACCTTCTTTAATCAGGCCATATCCGGAGATCTGGTGTTGTTTGAGGAGCTACAGAGGAGAGGAAGTTATCTGAGGAGCGCCGCTAACACCGTCGACCTTATTTCAGCTCCTCTAACCTCTAACAGTAATTACTGACAGGAGAAACAACAGCCTCCAATCTGACACTCCGCTCGTCCACCACCGCCCACCTCATTAACCTGCAGCACCGCAGAACCGACCCGTGGACCTGCAGGCCCGGCCTAAACTAATAAATCCCCTGATTATCCCATTCTCATGCAGGACGAGCAGATCTGAGCGGGATTAAGCAGCGCAGTGTATCGGAGTAAAGAACACTTACAAAACCTATTACAATTTTTATACATAAAAAAAAATGATACACAGCAAATTCTGTTTTTTGGAATAAACTCCCTCAGAGTTAAAAATCAACTCATTTTAAGTGTATATATGTGACCATAGAATACACTCTATGACAAAGTTAAAGTAACTATTTTCTGGGAGTTGGCCTTTATTTATCCCATCTAAAGGAAAATACAGCTCTTAGCTGGAGTATTTTACCATAAACTCCTTTTCAGTGTTAATAAATAATGCCAAAATATGGTGTTATTAAACTAATATTACTAAAAAACATTGTAATATTTTAAACACTGCGGTTTTTAGTCCATTGCCTGCCCATTGCCACACTTAACAGTGCAGAAAATGGTAACTCACTCCTAATTTGTTTTTTCTTTGAAAAAAAAGTTTGTTGTTACCAATACATTTTTGTTTAAAAGCCAAGTCACTTACTCTTACAACCAACAAAACATCAGCTAGGCAAACAACCATTATATAATATACAGTAGAATACCCTATGGAAGGTAGCCCTGTTGGGCAAGACTTCACAATGATGGTAAGCTAGGATTGGGGGACACGCCCATTAGAGAGTTCAGTCACGCTCATCAGCACCTTGGAATAAACTCTGAAAAACAACACCACCAAAGAGTTTCCCTTAACTCAACACAATTTAACACTTTTACACATTTTTGTTTAACTCCAGGTTTTCAACCTAACTCCTAAAATTTGCTGTGTAGAGATGATAACAGTGAAATCTTCACATTGAAACTTTTTTTTGTGTTCTGTAAATGCAGTTAGACATGCCACAGCTCTCATAAATGTCCATTCTTTCAGTTTTTTTTTTTTGCTCATTATGCCTTCTGCTCTCTTATCCTCATTTACACGACTGCTCAATAGCAAAGAAAGCTATAGTTACAGATTCCTCATGGACATTAAAAGACTATGCACTGTACTTTCTCAAATAACATTTAGGAACTTTACTTATAATATTCTCATAATATTCTAATGATTTAACAAATTCAACAATTTTGCGGGAAAGACTTCTATAACTATTCCTCAGGTTGTCCTGTGTTTACCTCCATGTGCACTATTTGTAGCGCCGCCCCCTTGTTACCTGTTCCCAGGTGTTTCCTGTTTTTTCTGTGTGTATAAATAGTCTTTTACGGTTCTTTTACGTCTTCAAGTCTATCATGGTTGCTGGTTTTGTTTCTCATTTCTAGTTAGTCCTGGTGTTCCTAGTTTGTTTCCTGCTTGTTTGTTTTTTTATTTTTATACCTAGTTTTGTTTTTATTATTTCAATGAAATGCTGTCCACGTCCTTCCTGCTGCAGTCCGTGACACAATCAGTTTCCCAAATTCTAAAAAGTAAAATCAATTAATTAAATTTTACATTGTGATGCTCCTAGACAAACTTCAATAAAAGGCAAGATAAAGGGCTGTGTTTTTTCCATAATTCTCCAACCATTCAACTTTTATCCAATTCTTTATCTTTTGCATTTTTACAGTGAGCATGTTGCTTGTCATATACGTTTTTTTCTTCTGCTGGTTCACAAAAATAATAACAGAGTACAGGAAATCGAACAGGTTTGTTTAAAATATTTACCCATGGTATATTATCTGTGTCTCTTGGGACAGCAGCAGTATGTGGATGAGGATTATTATCCTGTTGAAAATGTGTGCCAGCGTCTGCATTGAATAAAGTTTGTAGGACCTCATTAGTGTAACTTTGGGATGTTAAACTGCCTGTAATGAAGACTAAAGGTGATTTGGAATCATACCAAATGATACCCCACACAACAACATCAGGACATCTGGATGTCTCCACCAAAATAAAAGCGACACTCATCACTGCAGATGGCTCCCAGTCACAGTGAGTCACTCTGGCACGACTGTCCTCCAAACAGTGCAAAGAAAAGCAACGTACCTAACATACTCTGCTATTTAACTGCTTTCACCACAAATGGCCTGAACATCTATTCAGCGGGACCCTGCATTAATCCTGTTCTAAGAGCGTGACAGTGTGTACTGTACACACATCCAGTATGAATGTGTGTGTATGCAGTGATGTTTGGAATTACATGCATATTAATGTGGTGTTATCCAGCAGAATAATACACTGTATTTATGCAAATCCCTCGAGGATGTCTAACAGCCTCTCTCTTATAGATTAACTCACTATGGCCAAGAGAGAGAGAACTAGAGTAGAGAAAGAGGGAGAGAGAAAGAGAGGTATAGGTTTATTCATGTGTATTTTCATGACAGAATGCATATGAGCACTCTAAAAAGTGATTTTGGGTTTTAGTCAGGAGAAATAATATTATCAATTGAAGTGAATTTACCGGCCAGAACAACTCAATAAAATGAGTTCAGAGTAATTTTTCTTACTACACTGGTCAATTCTCTTTCCACAGTAGGGTTCATACAGCTTTCCCATAGGCTCCTGGCACCATATATTTGCATATTAGGTGTGGCCTCTCCCTTACTTACCACCTTTGTGTTGCCTGTTGCCCAAAGCTACTTTATCCTAGTCGTGCATTAGAGTTATATATGTGCTGGTTGCTAGGCTTCGGTGTTGTAGGCTGTAAGAGCAAGCTAACTTTATTCTGTGTGCCTAAAGCTCACAGCATGTTGGCTTTGTAGCTACAGTTTTATAAAAATATGCTGAATATGCTGCATTTTTCAATTACCTCGACTAAGTTCAGCTAACTTAAAGCTGACATTTAGGACTTGTTAGGTCAACTTAATTTTGTAAGTGCAGAGAAAAAATGTGCCATATTTTAAGTTGTACTAACTTAAAAAAGGCCAGAAAATTAGTTGCTTAATGATTTAATGATAAGTTGGAGTGACTGATTTTTTTTTACAGTGTGTGTTTATGCAGTATGTGTGGTAAAATAATGTAAGTAATTGCAATATCAGCATGAAAGAATAAGTTTATTGGGAAAGATTACTGTGCAGTTGAAGGGAGGCTCTACTAGCCTGTTGGAGCCTCTATCCTTTATACAAGATGAGATACGGTTGGGCATGGAGGAGTACAGATTCAATATGGCTTCCTTTAACACATTTACCCACAGATTTTGCATAGACTGCTGAATCTGCACATTTCTGGAGTTCAAAAATCTGGAGTTAAACAAAAATGTGTGAAAGTGTTAAATTGTATGAGTTTATTCTCCAACTGAAACTACAAGTTGAGTTGAGGGGAACTCTTGGTGTAGTTTTTCAGAGTTTATTCCAAGGTGTTGAGGAGCGTGACTAAACTCTTTAATGGTCGTGTCCCCCAATCCTAGCTTACCATCAGTGTGAAGTCTTGCCCAGCAGGGCTTCCTTCCATTGGGGTGGTTAGTTATAATTTTTAAACTGCTTGTTTGCCTAGCCAATGGGTTGTTGGCTATAAGAGCAAGTTATCCTCTTGTGAAGTGTAACATGTGATAAAGTGCTGGCGTAGACATTTTTGCCACTAAATGTTTCAGGGTTTTAAAATATTACAGTTTGAAGGAGTTTATGGTAAAATGAACTTCAGTTTAGAGCTTTATTTTATTCTAGATGGGATAAGTATTTTAACTCCCACAACAGTTCAGATTTAACTCCTGAACAGAGTTGCTTTAACTCTGTCATAGGGTTTATTCGATGGTCACATGTATACACTTAAAATGAGTTGATATTAACTCTCAGGGAGTTTATTCCAAAACCAGAATTTGCTGTGTGGCATCCTAACTGCTTCCATTAATGCTTGATTTGTGATCAATCTTGAGACCACGCAGGACAAAGAAGTGTTGCAATCTGGTGGAAACATTTCTGGGTTTTTCATTTCTTAACACCACTGCAAACGAAGGCAACAGTGACTGACTGATAGACATTCTAGATGGCAGACATCTTATTAACACAACCATCCTGCTTCTCTCTGTCCCCTCATTGTCTACATAATTAAGGACTGTAGTCCTTCTGTTTCTCTGCACATTAATACTTTTTTTCTACGGGCTACAGTACTCTGGAACACTTACACATTGGAATTGATTCAGGGAAATGATTAGAGATGACAGGTCACTCTCACACTGATTAATCTGAGAGGGCATAGTTGATAAGGTGCCCAGGTCTGATTAAATCTCTCTCTGGGAAGAGCTGAACTCTGGGTGATGGTATACAGGGGCCATGAGAACAGCAGTGGCTGAAACACACTGAGAATTAAAAAAGGCTGTAAAATTATCAGTATCTGCAGGTTTGTAATACATTTTAAAAACACTGTTTAAACTAAGTTCATGCAGATGTGTTTCTTTGTCGGGAATTCCATCTCACTAATAAAAGGTCTAATTAAATGTTAAGTATTGCTGTTTATTTGCTGACGATCTTGTTATTGCTTTTACATGGTCTTACATGGTCTTTTAAAACACCAAACTGATACAGTTATCCTTTGACTTTTTCATTAGTAAATTTTTGATATTTCACAAATTGAATTTTAAACTCTTTACATTTTAAACAAAAGGGCTTCCAAGAAGTTCTGGATTTGTTTAATGTCAAATAAACTAATAGTTTTGGCTCCATGAAAAACCCTTGTTGTAAAAAGCAGTGAGGCCAAAGAACCTGTTAATTGGTCAAAAGCATTAAACGGTTTCTTACATTTGAACATTTTCATTAATGCATCAATAAATATTGTCAATACATTTACTGACATCACAAGCATTATGTAGCATTATTTTGCATTTTTAGACAATAATATTAGCTTCAGAATTTAGGTTGAGGCTCCACTGACTGTCCACATGGTTCTCTCACTTTCAGTGACAGTTATATATCTCTCAGCTTGTCCAGAAATGCACGTGTAATCCACTTGCACTTTACTTTAAAGCATTTCATCATGCCTCGTCACTCGGCATTCTCATTCTAATCTAATTCTGGGAATCCAAATACTGCTATTATATGAGTGTTCTGTGTGTGATGCTCATATGTTGTACCAACTCAATCTTTTCTGATAAAGCAAGGCTGCTCTTGAAGAAATGCAATGCACATTGCACATGCAATGGTACATTGCAGCAGATTTGATGAGTAGCAAAAGAAGTTGCATTATAAAGTGCATATAAATTTAGTGCTGGATAAAACTTAACTTGAGGTTTACTGATCACACCGTATGTATGGTTACATTTCTTCATGATACAGGTTATATAAATTTATTGTTGCTGCCATATGGTGCAGCAGCACTGGAGAGCTGTGGGTCATGCTGAAAAGAAATTGTCGTCCCAAGTTCTGAGGTCCATTTGAGGAGCTCCGAGAACCGCAAGCCCTTAGAGCACTCCTAATGACCTCTTTCCTCCCATAATGCAGCAGCACAAACCTCAGCTGTATAATTAGACTTCTGAGAGGTGCCTTTAATGACCCACAGAGGGTGATTATGGGTAATCACAGCTCAGCAGTTTAGTGGCTCAGGGACTTTTTTAGTGACATCACCATATGAACAAAATGAAAAATAATAAAAACATTGAAACTAGAAATACCATATTAAACATACTTTATACAGTGATACCATTTTTTGAATGGTAGTAGTACTCATCATTTACTTTCCAGATTCACTTAGAAATACTAAGTGCTTCAATTCACTGGCCATTTTATTAGAAACACCCACTCTGTGTTTCTACTCACTTGGAAATCATATTCCTTGGTTCTTTTCTTGGGGCACTGCGAGCAAGTGTCCAGGTTAATATCATGGCTTAATTTTTGGCTGTGTATTGCCACCATTTCATCAGCAGCAGTTGTAAAAGTGTCATAGTCTGACCTCCCATGTGTCAGAAGAGGTGTGTGCTAGTCTTTACAGTCCTAGTGATGGGGAAGTTCATATGAATAGTGTTTTTGGTGACTGGTCTTTCAAAATTGGGAAGAAGGTTGATTCCAGGTGGTCCAGCAGATTTAGGCATACTCCAAGACACCCAAACACATTTTCTAATCACAATTCACACTCCATCACTTACACTCAGCGCTTACCCAAAACACACCGGCAACAAGTGGCAGCCAATTACACACAGCATACTCTCAACCGGAAACCACCATCCACCTGGAGGACTGTATTAGGCGCTAAAGAACTTTGTTTAAAAAGTAATTCTGTGTTCTAATCAGGAGAACTAATATTATCAAGTTGAGAGAATGTACCGGCCAGTACAACTTCATAAAATGAATTCAGAGAACTTCAACCTGAAAACTTAAAAATGTTTGTTGAACCAATAAAAAAATGTGATTTCAACCAACTTTTAGTCACTACATGTGTCAATGATCTTTCTACAGTGTTGGTTCATACAGCTTTCCCATAAGGCTCCTGGCACCATATATTTGCTTATTGGTTGTGTGTGCTACCTTACTTACCATCTTTGTGTTGTCTGTTGCCCAAAGCTACCTTATCCTGGGTGTGCACTAATATGATATGTTTGTTGATTGCTATGCCTCAGTGTTGTAGGCTTCATCTTTATTTCTAGTGGTCACAGTGTGTTGGTTTGTAGCTATAGAGTTTATTAGTAATACACTAAATAAATGGAAATACCTATATATATATATATACATATACACGACACAAACTAAATTGTTTAAGCCTGAATGAACTTAAATTTCTATAAATTTACAACTTCACTGATTTAAGTTGAATTAACTTAAAATGCTATGTATTCACAACTTAACAGAGTCAAAGCAAAATGATAACTTAACTGAGTTAAGTTGAAAAACTTAAAACTGTACACTGTAAAAACATTCATTGGCTCAACTTAACTCATTTATAAGTTCATTTATGATATACATATTCGTAGGTATTCTGAACATATTCACAATATTTGTAATTAACTGCCAGTACTTACAGTATAATTCATGCACAGAATAGGAGCAAACTGGCATACCAATTAGTACATATATTACACTGATACATAGGACAAGGTAGCTTTGGGCAACAGACAACACAAAGATGGTAAGTAAGGTAGAGGCCACACCCAATATGCAAATATATGGTGTCAGGAGCCTTATGGGAAAGTGGTATGAACCAGCAATGTAGAAAGAGCATTGACACGTGTAGTTGGTTTAAATCACATTTTTTCATTGGCTCAACAAACATTTTAAATTTTTTTTTAGGTTGAAGGTCTCTGAACTCATTTTATTGAGTTGTACTGGCTGGTAATTTCCTAATTTAAGATCTTAATTCAAGAGCTCAGTCTTTAGGAGGTTCTTGAAGGCAGCGAGGGACGCTTCTGCTCTCGTAGTGGTAGGTAGCTTGGTCATATACATACTCACTAATACACACACTCACTATGGCAATTTTAAAGGCCCCGCAGCAAACCCACAAAGACATAGGGAGAACATGGGAGCTCCACCCAAATAGGGCCTTGAACCCAAGATCCGAGTGGTGAGCACTGAAAGAGTCTGAACCAGATAATAATATCTAATAAATAATAATATCTCATTTATAGTTGATCATTCAAACTATTTGGTAAACAATTCAGCTACGGAATAATTCACTGTGGATACTAATTAATTAATTTTCAATATAATGAGTTTACTCATTTATATCTAGCATATGTCCAATTATTTAGAGTGTTTACTGAATAATTAATAGTAGAAAATACAGAAATGTTAATAACCGTTGCTAATAAACTAAGATTCTTGTCAATATTAAATTATGCAAAGCAAAGCAATAATTCATAGTAGGTCAAAATAAATTCAGATTGATTTCTAAATAATGTATAGTAGTTACTGGATTATTTATAATCAATATTAAATAATTTAGAGCAGATACTGAATAACTCATAATAGATATTGAATAGTTAATAAAAATGTTAAATAATGCATTGTGGACACTGAATAGTTCATAGATCCTTAAACAATAATAAGAGGTACTAAACCCTTTTTAGTGGACACTAAACTGATAATTTTTACTGAAAAATGTACTGATCTGGAAGGAAAACAGTTTTATTAAACAAAAGGTGATACAAAAAGTTGTCAGACAGAAAAGGGTCAATACCGGTAAACAGAAGCCAACAGGGAATGACATACCATAAACAGAGTAACAGTCCAGGGTCAAAAACACAGGCAAACACAGCAACAAAGGGCAGGCAAAAGGCAGAGTCGAGGTACATGGAAAAACGGCTCAAAAAGCAGGCAATCAAAACAGAGCGAGAAAAACTTGTTGGAAACCAAACAATACTCAGTGAAGAGTGAGTGAACTGAGGGAGTATAAATACAGAGGGGGAACAGGTGAGGCTAATTACACTGATTACTTCCTGAAAGGGCCATGTGCAGTCATGTGATCAGATGAGTCATTGTAGTTCAAGTGTGGTGTGTTCTGGGTATCGTAGTTTGGTGACTGAAGAGTGCAGGAAGAGCTGAATGCGAGGGAGACAGGAGCGCTATCAGCGCCAGACATGACAAAAATATACTGATTTTTTTTTTTTTAGATACTGAATGATTCAAAAAGGATGTACTAAACCCTTTTAAGCAGAGACAAAATAATTTAAAGTAGATAATAAATAACTTGTAATAGTCCTGAAGAAAACATGAGATTTGACATAATTTATACCGCTGGTTCAGTACAGAGTTCAGCAGTACTGAAAGTCTGTTGGCAGTCAGAACCCCGTCATTTCCTCCACAGATTCCTGTCTCTGTGAAGTTGATGTTATCGGAGACAGTTTTATTGCTGTCTTTGTTTTGGTTTATCTGTGGAAATGCCCGATCTACTCATCCTGTTCCACCTCTCCACCTCTCTCCCCCTCTCTCCCCCTCTCTCTCTCTCACTCCCTCTCTGTCTCTCTCTCTCTCTCTGTATGCCAGGTATGTGTGCCTGCCCTGGGCCAGGCATATCTCTCCCCGGTGGCTGTGCCAGCCTGTGGGACGCTGCAGCTGGCACTGTAGGTGTGTGTGTGTGTGTTTGTGTGTGTGTGTGTGTGTTTCCAGCAATGGGGCCAGTCCCAGCCTACCTCTGCCAGGGTTTTGACAGATCAAAGAGAACACATTCCCACCGCACAGGTCACCCGCAGAACAAACTGCTGAGATACACTGATCCATGTGTGTATATATATATATATATATATATAATGAATCTTTAAAGTTCTGGAGTGTCAGTGTGATTAATTAACCAAAGTATTTATAATGTAGCTTAAATAATTATTAGATAATATATATCGATAATATACTGTATTTAATGCAATATATACATTAAATCAGTAGGGTCACACTTTGGAATGATGCGATTTACAGACAGCCTTGGCTAGAACTGACTGCATGACATTGAATAGCTGTAGTTGCCCTCATTAATATAATTGTTGGTCATGTGATTTTTATTGTTTATTGATTTTATTAGAGCTCTTGTTATATTTACAATATGTTCTGGAGTGGACTCCAAATACCATTTAAAACTTTATTAATCTTCTTATAATGGACCCTGGTGACTAACTGGAGTGTAGTAGAGCTGAACTGTAATTTGTAATTTGTTGTAGTTTGATAGAAATGTAATTTTGTAATAACATACATAAACTACACATTTACTTTGGGAACATTACACTCACTGGATAAACTGGATGTATTTGTATTTCCAGGGGAGAAAATACACTGTAAACTCAATGAAGGCGGTCTGAGATGCTAGGTCTGAAATGCTAGGTCTAGGAGAAGGGAGTGACCCTAACAAATAATTAGGCGAGTATGGCTCTGGCTCTTATCACATAGCAGCCTGCAGATTGCAAATTTGTCAGCCTGTCAGACTGGCTTCATTTTTATAAACATTTTATAAAATTAAGTGCGTGCAACCACACTGTAAGCCCGGATTAGTTGAATTTACTTAAAAATGTTGAGGAAACCTGTTGCTTTAAAAAAGTTAAGTATTGGGTAAGGAAAACCTAAGTTAACATAACTTAGAACATCAGGTTATTACAACTAAAGGTGAAATTGATTAAACTTTTTAATTTAGGCCACTTTTTTTTAAGTAACAGGGAATGAAAACTTGAGTTTCCCTACAACTACAACTACAACTACAACTACAACTACAACTACAACTACAAATACACACTGATGGTGAGTGTTAGAACCTGTTGGACACACCCAGTATGCAAATAAATGGTGACAGAAGCCAATGGAAAAGAAGCTGTTTATAGCAACAGGCTAAACTCAGTTATTACAAGTTGGTTCAACTTAAAGATCTCAGTTTGAATGTATATGTGCCGACAAATGTTCAGCTAACTCAACTCAACTCAAAATAGTTGAGTATTGTTTAGAAATATCCAATTTTATGTAAAACAGACTTAAATCATTTGAGTTCAAAGAACGTATGGGTTTACAGTGCAGTATCTAATAATTAACTGTTATTCATATTCAGTTTTATCTAATGATTCAGGTATGATAAAGTAGTCTACACTGTAAAAAAATAAAACATTGGCTAAATCTAAAAAAAAAATGAAGTAATCAATTACCCTAAATACTTACCAACATAAAAAAATGATTCGAACAGAATATTTTTACTTTGTGCAAGCTATTCTTTTAGATTTGGACAATTCAATTATTTTGAAATGTCCAAAATAATCAAAACCATCTATTGTCTTTATTTATACAATGTAAGTAATCAACTAAAGTTAATGTACTCATACAACCTACACCACTGAAAGCTGGCAATCAACACACACAACATTCCTGCACACCCAGAATAAAGTAGCTTTGGGCAACAGACAACACAAAGATGGTAAGTAAGGGAGAGGACACACCCAATATACAAATATTTGGTGCCAGGAGCCTTATGGGAAAGCTGTATGAACTAACACTGTAGAAAAAGCATTGTCATGTGTAGTGATTAAAAGTTGGTTCAAATCACATTTTTTTATTGGCTCAACAAACTTATTTAAGTTTTCAGGTTGAAGTTCTCTGAACTCGTTTTATTGAGTTGTACTGACTAGTAATTTCATTCAACTTAATAATATTAGTTCTCCTGACTAAAACACAGAATTGCTTTTTAGAGTGTATAGTGGTTAATGTCAGTTCATTTTAGCGCTGCCTCAGGAGCATAAGGCTTTCTTAGCTACCCCCCCAGATCTGTTGCTAGGCCTCAGTGAGATCATGCTACACCACTTTTCACATCTGTACAGTATGAGTGAGTCTGAGTGAGTATGTCACCAGAGACATGGGAACTATGTATAGTGTTACACTGTGTACAGTATATTGAGGTGTTATGTACTGAATATCCATCTAGTACTAGTGTGTTTGTGTATGTTTCTATGTGTGTGTGTGTGTGTTTGTGTGTGTGCGCACTGATTTCCTTTGAATTTAGCACAATAGCCCAGCGCCTCAGCTAACACCATTCCTCTGCGAATTTCATTTAGATCAAAGGAGCCAAACCCAAATAAAACATCTGCTGTAAAATACCAGGCCCGGCCCTGAGAGAGCTTTGAGGCTGGACACAGATGAGCTGATCCAAACAGCACCCACGCCTCAGCAACACACAGCTGGATGCTCCACACTCCTGCAGAACCTCCTGCTTCTTTGTTAACTCTTTAAAAGCCTTCTGGTTTCAGCAGATCATTATGTTTGACAGCCAATCACAGCATGAAGGACATCTTCTTATCCATATTAAGCTTTATAAAGCATCCTGAATCATATTTGATCATATTTTAGCAATTTCAAAGGTGGTATGAACCAAAAAGTAGTTTAAGGTGTATGATATTTATGATATGAGTCATATTTATTGAGCTTTATTTTAGTTATTGAGAGAAGTAAAGTGTAATGCACATTTAATGCATGTGTAAAGCATGTGTAATATTGCAACATATCAGGCATCTCAGCTTGAAGAGGGTTGTAGAGGTTCTTAATGGAGTCCTGTGCTAATCCAACCCATGCAGCTCCAATATTCTCATATTTTCAGTCACGGATAGGTCTGGCAATGCAGCTGCACATGACCTACTATATTCAAGTGTCTTCAAAGCAAGCTCTTGAGATGGCAGCAGTATGTGGATGAGCATTTCCTGTTGGAATGGTGCACCAGAGTGTGCGTTCCAAAAATGTAGGGCCACTGGTTGGAATACCTCCAACTGCCAGTAATGAAGACTCAATACAATCTGGTCTTTTGTTTGTTATCTATGAATATTTAGAACCATCTATAACAGATTTTCCAGCAATTTGAAGAACACTTTAACCAGGCAAAGAAACTTTTTAAGCATATAAAGGGTTCCATATAGAACCATTCTGTTTACTAAAGTAACTGCAGAGTTCTGCAGCAATTCTGTTTAGACGCTTTGCAGTCAGTCGCTCTGTGTTTTTCACGGCAGGTTCTGAGCTTTGAGAACAGAGCGGCTGATGTGGGTGAGAGGACCGTTTGCCGGGTTTAAAATAGCAATCTGTCCCTGTTTATTCGGCAGCCTACTGCTGCCTCTGATCCAGCATGGGTCAGCTGAGCCCAGTGCATGCTGGGAGGAAGCAGCAGCTAGCCTGGTGGCCTGCAGATATGCCAGCGATTTGTCACGAGCTCTCATCCTCCTCACCTCTCCTCTCCCGGGGTTCGGCCTGCACTTGTTACAGTGGCAGCTGACTTTTTCCGGCAATTTCACTTTACAGGCAGAAGAAAAACAAACTAAAAAAAAAAAAAACATAACAACATGTGGCCACTGCACCAGCAGCAAAAATCTTTTTTTTCTATGGCTTCCTTTCACTGCTGAATTTGGACACTTGGTCAAAAACAGCAGCTCAGAGTTCCTCTGCAGCCTTGTTCCCAGGGAGTAATATTACTGAAAAGCAGAACGAGAGGACATAATGTATGTAGATGCAGATTTTGTACCATGCAAAAACTAATTTCAGGTACACTGTAAAAAAAAAAAAAAAAAACAGGCTTGTATGCATGTGATGTTGCAGCCTGCTGTTTTCTGATTGGCTGGACAAAGCGCGGCCTCCGGAGTCATTTGAATAAAGTTGAGCTCTGCTGCGTTCAACGTAACCCAGCATGCACCGTGGCATGCGGCAGGTCTGAATGGGATGCAATACAGCTGTCTGTGGGGCGTGGCTAGGTTAATTAGATGTTCAGTTTAGAGGGCTCACCATGATGTAGTTTCAAAGCAGTTTTATCCACCTGGCTGGGTTTTAGGCTGAAGTTATGAAAGTAATCAAGCTCTCTCTCACTCCATTTCTTGGTTGTTGCTGGAGAGTGTATTGAGTCAAATGTAAGTTAATTGTGAGGATCTTAGAGCTAATGAGTTGTGAGGCTATTTCACTTAGAAAGAAATTAATGTTCATTATCCATCTGTAAACTTGAAGAACAAAGCCATCTTTGGAAAAATTGCAGGATTTAAATGACAGTTAAGTTATCTTCATTTATTTAAAACAACATGTTATTTGACATTTACCTGCTGTACATTATTTAAATAATTCTGTCAAGTAACATAATTACACCGTTATTTAAACGTCAACTATCAGATAACAGACGTCTAATGTAATTCTAATGTAATCATACTGTAAAATTGCATGATTTCATATAATTATAGGAATGTTTCTTGTAAAGTTCTGTTTTATATGGAGTAAATGATACTTTTTTAAGAATTAAAATCTGTTCAAAGGGAAAGATTTCATGTAATTACAGGACAAGTTCTTGTAAAATGACAGTAATAGTTGTTAATTATAGTAAATACAATGACTGTTTTTTTTTCACGATTTTTTATATCTGGTTTAAATGTGACAGTATTTTTCTGTTTTTTTTTACAGACATTTTCTGGGGCCCCCTGCTGCCGGAAAATTACAGTTTTTGTTACACTTTAAAAAAAAAAGTGTAGGTAATTTTAAGGCCTCGATCCACAATCTTCTTCAATCTCCTCTGTTCCTCTCTTGCCTTTTTTTGCTTGCCTGCACTCATTTAAACTTATTTCAGGATATTGTATTTGATTCGCGGGCATTAAGCAGCCCCTATTAAAATGTGGTAGACTCCCTGAACTTCCATGACAGATGGGATCTCTGTTGGTAATTAAAGTGATTGTAACTAAAGCTGTGTTCATATGCTATTGAAGTCATAATTATGAGCATATTATGGTCAAGTGCTTTGTTGTTGGAGCAACATAAAAAAAGACAGATGTACTGTACAGAGTACAGGTTTCATTTTTTGTCATATATGTTTTGGCAGTTGTGGAATGCCGGCTCCCCCCCTGTGAATGATAACTGTTATATTAGCAGGCTATAGCATAACGGCATTGGCCGTTAGCAGTAGCATGGCTCCGCATCCGTCTTGTAGTCCTTCTGGGCTCCAAACTAAAGCTATGTTTTCGTCTATCAAAAGCATTGCAAATATTTACTGGAGTTACATGGAGTAATTTTCAGATATAGCAGTTCCTAATGGAGGACCATGTGGCTTAAATATGTGGCTTGTGGGTTCAGAAAAGGTAAGGCCATTGGTTGCAGGACCTTATTGACACCGGGCTGTCAAAGTTCTTGTAATGAAGACCAAACATGATCTGGTCTCAATTACAGGCCTTCTGGACATGTGACAACAAACCGTCATTTACAATTTTATACTTTGCAGTTTTACAGGGACAGAAAGAAACTTACCGACCTACAACGCAGCAGGAGAAAGATCATCAGAGCAGAGATTGACTTCTGCCAGTCATCTTGAGGCCGGCACTGCTGCAGCCTGCCAGCATCCTGACCTGTGCTGGGTATGATGGTGGCTGTGAGTGCCAGGTGAACTGAGGGAGAGTGACGGGTGCACAGGGCTTTGATGGGTTTCTTTCTCTGAGCTTTTATATGAGAACAAGGCTGAGAAAGCTCCCTCTGCTCTGAGAGTCAGGCTGGATGAGCGTCAGGGTGACACTCTGGTGTCAGTCTGACAGCTCCGAGCGGTCTGATCTCGCTCTGCCCTCGGCGTACGCACTGTTTTCAACATGTTCCTCAGGGGGAACCCGACAGGGTCTGCACGATCTGTGTTTCACTGCTGAATAAGAAGTAGAGGCTGGGAACAGTGGGGGAAGGACAAAGACTTATTTATTTTACTTATTTATTTTTTTGCATGTGATATAGTATTTAAATGTTGTTAAAGTTTCAAAGTATGTCATTAACCATCACACTCCAGTGTGAAATATAGACAGCTAAGCTGCAGAGAAGGTCTGTTGTAACTAAGCCTCCCCCAAAACCCCAAAATAAACAATGAGAGACTCCTCTTAGATGGCATATTGAAATATATATATATATATATATATATATATATATATATATATATATATATATATATATATATTATTTAGAACTTATGTACATGTGAACAAATGAATGACTCCCAGACAAATTAAATCACATCCGTGCATTACATCTGTTTTTCTCTTTTGATGCTTGTTTGAGGTCTATCCACAGCTTTTTTGCTAGTGTGTAATCAAATTAATTCTTCATTCTACCAATATAAAGTACTCATTGCCACTGGCTGCAGCACAAACCCAAACCATGATCCAGCCACCCCCATGTTTAACAGTTGCAGAAGTATTTTTGTATTTTTAAATATCAAATAAACTTTTAATCGCTGAAGTCAAAAGATTTTTGGGGATAAGTTTGGGAATTGGGGGTGAGGTAAGGTGGTGATCATAAAACATTCTGAAATTACTAATGTTTTTGTCACTAAGTGCAATAAAACCCAAAATGTAGTAGAAAAATTCCAGTTGCCAACGGTTAAACTGGCTAAGCATATTCCTTTAATATCTGAATACATACTGGTACATTTCGGTTGTAGCGGTTCCCTAATGGAGTACGATGTAGCATGAATATTCTCATAGGAATACTGGCTTGTTCTGTCGTGTGCTGTCAAGATGTCTGTAATGAGTGTCTGTGTTGTAAATGTACCAACTTACAACGCAGCAGGAGAAAGATCATCAGAGCAGAGATAAATGCAATAAAACCCTCACAGCAATGTTCCAAAATGTAGTAGAAATTCGAGTGCTGTAATACCTTGTGTTGTTGTACTTTTGGGTTGAGTTAAACTAAGGAAACAGCCAGCTAAGAACTGTTTACTATTTCCATTTAGTTTCTTGTTTTATTTTAGGGCATTATTTCAGATATTTGAATGTTCAGGGTGCTCAGCAGCTGCTTAGAGGAGCCCATGGCTGCTGATTGTTGGGACAGGGTTTAAAAAAAAGTCTTGAGAAATATTTTAATAAGCCGTATACAAGACATACATTCATAGACAGACAGAACGGGCAGCCACTGACAGGTCAGACAGGGTTAACAAGTGTGGAATATTACAACCTACATTTTAGATTGACCTTCTAAACTGCTTTTTACTGTGGAGGCTGAAAAACACCATCACTCCCAGAATAGCCATCGAGGTCAGAGCAGAGGTCAGGAGGGCTGGGGACAGAAAGATATGGAATGGACAGGGAGGAAAAAGGAAGTGTTTGTTCTTTTATTGCTCTCACAAAAATGTGCAGACGAGGAGCTTTTCAGGAATGAGCGAAAAACTGCAATGTGAGAAAGGGGGGGAGGTGGGTTTCAAGTGTTTTGTAGGTTTGGCATTGATGAAACTGCTGCTTTTGTTCATGTAATTTTGCTTTGTATTATTTGATCCAAAAGTATTTGGATTTTATAGGAATTCAGTCCATGTTATGGTCTAAAAAGGAAAATATTTGTAAGAAAAAACACCAAGAAATCACTGTCTCTTTATTATTAGGCCCATACAGACATGGACTCCACATAAATTACGACTGAAGGTGTTACTAGTTCACCTGTTGTTCTCAATTGGAGCACTTTTGGTAGGTCCTACTAAACTACTGCACATCAAGAACACCCCAAGACCTGCCTGATGTTCTGGACATATTCTGAACCAGTCTTTGTCCAGAACATCACTATTTGGTTCTTGTCAAATTGTCTCAGATTCTTATACTTGTCCATTTATCCTGCTTCAACATATACATTTAAGTCAGCTGAACAAAAAATATTGAATTGTACTCTAAATTATAGCAAACTAGTTGCCTAAACTAACATTGTTAAATTTCTTGGAAAAAAAATGGCCGAATTATATCATTTGTGTTTGCAAAATTTACAAATTGTAGATGAACTTTAGTTGAGGCCAAGCCAACTGCTCTGCTCTACTGCACATGTTCAGATTGACCTTTTAGTTGAACGGGGTCTACGGAGTAATTAAGCAGGGGTTTTCACCTGATGTTGGACATGCTATTTGCATATTGGGTGTGTCCTCCCACCTCTTACTCACAATCAGTGTGTAGTCATTACCCACAGTCTGCCTTCTCATTGAATTTGCGTATGTGTTATGTACTATTAATTGCTTTACCTAATTGTTGAAAGCTATAAGCTGGATGAGTCCAGCTGGTAATATTATATGATTATATGATTGATCATAAGGCAGGTGTGAAATAGACTAAATAAATGGCAAGACCCCAGTTGCTTTGTTAAGTTAACCAAAATATAGTGTTGTACCCACTAGATGATTAAGTTATTGTACACCTTTTCATTGGCACAACAATTTTTTTTAGTTGATCATAAAGGATATTCAGCAAAACATATACAATGCACTTTTTATAAAACTTAAATAAGGCCAACTAAATACACAAATTAAATGTTTAAGTTGGTGAGAGTTAATGTTTAAAGTTTCAGTACATATAAAACATGAATTATCTGGGCTAAAGATGTCTAGTTGGCAAGACATCTTGGTTTTCTTCAAAACTCGAAAAATCTAGTGCAGTAAGTTGCCTTGAAATTTCGAGTTTTCTCAACTGTTTTATTTTTACAGTGTATGTTTGTTTTTGTAAAAAAATATAAATGAGCAGGTAGCCAAACCTTTTGGCTAAGTTGAAAAATAAGTGATGAATTACTTTTTCTTTTAGTTTTTCCAAAGTTTATTGAAGAACTTCCAAAGCACACAGAAGCCTCCAGGTGAGATGTACTAATGAGGCTATATTCACCTATTACAGCCACATTAGTCATTAGTGTTGTGACTGTCTGGAGAAATGGGCTCGTTTCAAACGTAATGACCTGCAATCATGTTCAGCACTCCACACTTTTCCGTTTCATCCATTTTTTGTGTAATTCGTACAGCGCGAGGGTGCACTCCAACACTTCAGCCTGCACTGTCCTCAGCAGTGCCCATAAATCCTGGCGAAACGAGCCGGTTTCCCCTCTCTGAATAAACGCCCGCCATTAGACCGGCCGACTGCTCCGAGCTGACATGAGATATTGCCTTTTTCAGCACTTGGGGGACTTTGTTTGCCTCCGACAGCTTCTGAAAGGTCAAAGCAGAGAGCCGGTTCACTCTGGAGGATTGTTTGCAAACTAGCCTTTTTTCACCCTGCCTGATCTGAGATAGCGGTGGATAGATCTTCAGAAGAACTAAAGGCATTAGAAAAGCAGACGACAGCTTTTGGATGGTTTATTTATAAGCCCATTGTTGTGGAGAGACCTTTCTGAACTGCGAGAGACACCAGCCAGAGCACAGATCTTAGAAAAACAACAGGAACATCAATGTGTTGAGGACAAGAGGACAGTTGAAGGGCTGTAGAGAAAGACATGATTTAAAAAAAGGAAAGGTGAAAGGTTTTGTATGTCCTTTTTGTAGCATAAAGTTAGACTTACTGTATGTATATACATTCACCGCTGAAAAAAACATTTGAAAAGTTATGTCTCACGCAATTAGGGCTATTTTGAGTAGTGTACCTCCTGGTGAAAGATTGTTGACAGCTAGACATGTTTGATAGCCATGTTTGAGTACGCTCTGAAAAGTGATTTTGTGTTTTAGTCAGGAGAATTAATATTATCAAGTTGAGTGAACTTACCAGTCAGTACAACTCAATAAAATGAGTTTACAGAACCAATTTTGTTAAACCAATAAGAAAACATGATTTGAACCTACTTTTAGTATATTACATGTGACAATGCTCTTTCTACAGTGTTGGTTCATACAGCTTTCCCATCAGGCTCCTGGTACCATATATTTGCATATTGGGCGTGGCCTCTCCCTTACTTACCATCTTTGTATTGTCTGTTGCCTAAAACTACCCTATCCAAGGCATGCACTAGTGTAACTTATGTGTTGCAGATCGCCTTTAATTTGTGTTCCTAGTTATCACAGTACATAAAACTGTAGCAACAAAAAAGCCAGCATACCTCAACAATTTGGATCACAGAAAAAAGTACCTAGCTCTTACAGCCTACAAACACAGACGCTTGTCAATAAGCATATATGTTATAATTAGTGGACGCCCAGGACAAGGTAGCTTTGGGCAACAGACAACACAAAGATGGTAAGTAAGGGAGAGGCCACACCCAATATGCAAATATATGGTGACAGAGGCCTTATGGGAAAACCGTATGAACCAATACGGAGAATTGAGAATTCAACAAGCATTTTTAAGTTTTCAGGTTAATGTTTTCTGGTCATATTAGTTCTTCTGACGTCTTTAGAGTGCAAAGTATTGAATAAAGTTGATTATACTGTGGAATATTGACTTTGTTTGATCAACTTCAGCAAATCTGACATTATAGAGGCAATAGAGAAGGTTGAGAAAATATATGATATGAGCAAATCAACAAGGTTAATAAATCATTTTTTTAGTAATGATAGACTACACTAAAAATAAAACATGCAATTGTTCTCTTTAAGGGCATTTTTTAGTCAGCTGAACAAGAAATATTGAACTCAAAAATGTTTTTTACTGTAACTGATAAACTAATTCACCATGCTTAAAATTGACACACCTTAGAAAGTCTATTGCAAATCGCTGTGTTTATTTTTTTAGTCTACACTGTAAAAAAACAAAACTTAAAATTATCCATTAGGTGTTTCTTTTTAGTCAGCCGAAAAAAAAAAAAAATAATAATTGCACCCTAAAATATAGCAAACTAATCGGCTCAACTAAAATTATTAAGTTTCTTGTTAAAAGTTGGTGTTACTAAATTGTTTGTGTTGCAAAATTTACAAATTGTAGTTTAAACCCTAGATGAGGCCAAGACAACAACTCAGCACTACTGCACATGCTCAGTTTGACTTTTCAATTGAACGGGGTGTACAGAGCAAATCTGCAGGGATTTTCACCCAATGTTGGTCAATCTATTTGCATATTGGGAGTGTCCTCCCACCTCTCACTCACCATCAGTGTGTAGTCACTCTCCACAGGCTGCCTTCTCTTGAAATTTAAAGGAGTGTTATATAGTAGTTAGCTGCTTCATCTCACTGTTGAAATCTGAAAGAGCCAGTTGCTGTATTTTGTGTTGCTGAGTTTGTCTATGCTGGCTGGTTTTGTTTGTTTTAGTTATAGTCTTGTTTGACTCACAATAAAAAAAATCTGGGTTACCAGTTGTTACATTAAACAATCAAAATTATAGCGTTTCACCCACTGAATGATTTTGATTAATGTGAAACATTTCATTGATGCAATTTTTTTTGTTGGTCCTAAAGGATAGTCAGCAAAACTTACAATACACCTTTCGTAGAACTTAAATAGGGCCATCTAAAAACACAAATCAAAGTCTTAAATTGTTTGAGATTTAATATTTTAAAATTATCTGGGCTAAAAATGTCTAGTTGTCACAATGCCATGTGGTTTTCTTTAAAACTTTTTTTTTTTTTTTTGTGGAGTTTGAGTTTTCTCAACTTTTTCATTTTACAGTGAATTGTTTATAAGGGTGGATTTGCAAGATCTGTACCTTTTGTTGCCCCAAAAACTTCAGGCCCATCTGAAGTTTGCCAGAGAGCATATGGATGAACCAGTAAAGGACTAGAAAAATTAAACCAAAACAAAACTTATCTGTTAAAACTCAACTTATTACACAAGACTTTTACATTTTAAGGCAAGTACTGCATATGTCTTATTAACAGTCATGTAAGTTTGCAATGATGCAAATATGACCTGCGGAACCTAACCAGCATAAAGTCACACTGAAGAACAAAAACACAGCAATTTGCTCTTACAGTCTTCAAAACCGAAGCCAGGCAGTTAGCTATTACATACCGTTTAAAAATCCAAAGAAAAAGCAGAATGACTACACACTGATGGTGGGTGAGAGATGGGCGGATACACCCAATATGCAAATAGCGTGAACAACATCACGTAAAATCCCCTGCATAATTTCTCAGTAGACCCTGTTTAACTAAAGAATAAAACTGAGCATGTGCAGTACCGCAGAGTAGTTGGCTTGGCCTCAACTAGGATTCAACTACAATTTGTAAACTTTTGTGACACAAACGATTTAGTTAAGTTAATTTTTTACCAAAAAAAAAAAAAAACTTATTAATTTTCTTGTTAAAAGTTGGTGTAACAAAATTTGTGTTGGCAAAATTTACAAATTTTGGATGTGATTAAAAATGTAATTTGTGTTTTTAGTTGGCTTGGTTTAAGTTTTACAAAACGCATATTGTACGTTTTGCTGACTATCTTTTAAAATCAACAACGACAAAACAAAAATTGTGCCAAAGAAATGTTTCACTTTAATCAAAACCATTCCAGGAATTGATTATTATTTATTATTGATTACTATTATTTTCTTTATTTAAAGTAACAACTGTAAACTCCGAAGGAGCTGCAATTTCAACATATCTGCATTATTGTTAATCACATACAACAGCATAAAAAGCAAATATAATCTGGTTGACCAAGCTAAAACACAGCAACTTGGACTTGGCTCTACTGTCTGTCACTGTTCCATCATTGGACCACCCTTATTAGATTCTCTCTGCTACAGAATGGTCTCTCCTGGTAATTTTTGGAACCTTTTTATGTGACTCTCAGTCATCTGGATATAACAATCTGGCCCTTGTCAAGAGTTTCAGGTCTTTGCATTGTCAACTACAAGAAGCAACTGTTCCATTACCATGTCAACTAGATCCCAGACCTTCATATTCAGCTCTATTACCACATCATCAAAACTACCACCTTCATCTGCGAAGACCGTAATGTTTATGTATGTAATGTAGATATGATTGAGACCCCAGATTCCCCCAGAGTCTGGATATTGCGCATATGATTGAACAGAACATCTGCAAAGTTTGCTGACTCTACAGAAGAACACCAGAGTCTTTTTAAAGACGTTATATATACCGCAGACACGTTCCTTTTTTGAGCACAGTCAGAGTTTGGTAATTCTGTTAGACTCATTTGATCCCGCAGATCCGAGACGGACTTCAAAGCTCCCGTTTTATGAGGGAGGTTTGATATGCTGTGCAGAGCCGTGGAATCAGGTGTGCCCTGAAGTATTGTCTCAGAAACCACGGGGACGCTGGAGCATCTGATGTCATGGTGAACATTTTTACCAACTATTTAGAAAATCCAATCTGCAAAACCCATCAAAGTTTTCACTGCTGAGCTTTTATGATCGACGATCAAAGGGCCTCGGCCGTGGCACGGACGGATGCAGTGAAATCCTGGAGACATGGTGCTGATGTGTAGATCAATTTTGTTGGGATTGAAAGTGAACTTGAAAGGATGCGGGCCATCTGCCCAGTCGGAGGAGGCGCGGCCGTTAGATACTTTGAAGAATACATCAGCTCTCGGGCCGAACCAATTCAAAGAGGCTTTGTGAGACTTTGTAACCTCTTAGCATGGAGCGCAGCAGTGATTTAGGTCAATGGCATCCCAGTGCAGCACCCTGCCCTGGAGACTCCGGTCCATTTGGCTTGGACTGGGGCCATCCCAGTGAAGTCAGGCAGATCCACCCAGTACACGCTCCCAAAGAAAACGGGGGAGGAGCGAATGGAAATCCCAGCTAAACACAAAAATATTGCACATTATGGTGCATGACTCAGATAGTCCTACTAACATTTTTATTTTGGGGAAAAAGTATTGAGACACCTGCTTGTGCATTGTATCTTTTGAAATCAAGGGTTTTAAAATTAGTTTATATTGCTTTTGTTGGAGTAACTGTCTCTATTCTGCACTGTAAACCCATACGTTGTTTGAACGTTGTTTGAAAATGATTTAAGTCTGTTTTACATAAAAATGGATATTTCTAAACAATACTCAACTATTTTAAATTAATTGAACATTTGTGGGCACATATACATTCAAACTGAGATCTTTGAGTTGAACCAACTTATAATAACTGAGTTTAGTCTGTTGTCTTTGACAGCTTCTTTTTTATTGGCTTCTGTCACAATCTATTTCAGTTTCTGACACTCACCATTAGTGTGCAGTGATTCTCCCTGGGCTACCTTAGAACTAAATCAAGTTCACCTTTTTAGTTGTGATAACTTGATGTTTTAAATTCAAATCAAAACGTTTGAGCTAACCAGCTGCCTTAAAAAAGTTAAGTAAAGTCAACTTATTCAGTCTTACAGCATAACAAAAATAAAAAAGTTAAATCAAGTTCCCTTTTAGCTGTAATAACTTGATGTTCTAAGTTATGATAACTTTATCTTTCATCACCCATTACTTTTTTAAGGCAACCGCTTTCCTCAAATTGTTTAAGTAAATTCAACTCATCTGGGCTTATAGTGTGCAGAGAAGTAATAAGTACTAGAGTAAAGTACTAGACTTTGGAGCACTGCTGTGAAGATTTTGTTGCATTCAGAGACAAAAGCATTAGAGAGTTCAGGTGTTTATCTCCAAATCCTCAACTCATTCCATCTAATTGTGTTGGCTGGAGCTCCACCATTCCAGAGAAAACAGATCCACTTTTTTCTACAGTTCAATCCTGCGGGGCTTTACTCCTACAGGTGCTGGTCAACGAATTAGAATAATTTGAAATAGTGCAATCATGAAATTCTTTGAATGCATTTTTTGTGCAGAAAGCAAATCAGGTGTTCACCGCACCTGTCCTACTCGTTAGACTAATCACAGAACTCGTTACCTGGAAAAAAATTTGCTCAGCTGAGCTTTCCAAAAGGCCCATTTAGGCCATTTAACTGTGACACTGTTGTTTCATTGAATTAGAATAATTTTTATTATAATTACAATCATCACTTTCTCAGTATTTTGTGGCTGCCCCCTTGGCTTGTATGACTGCCTGAAGTCTCCGCGGCATCGATTTGACCAGCTTGTCGCAAGTTTCCGCACTCACAGCTTCCCAGGCAGTGGCGATGTTCTGCTTCAGTTGGTCCAGCGTAGTAGGCTTTCTGTCGCGAATTTTCCGCTTGACGATGGCCCAAAGGTTTTCAATGACATTGAGGTCAGGCGAGTTGGCCGGCCATGCCAAAACTTCAAGCTGTTTTTTAGTGAACCAATCTTTGGTCGACTTTGCCGCATGAGCCGGTGCAAGATCCTGTTGAAATATGAAGTCTTCTTCGCCGAACTGTTCCTCAACAGTCGGAATCAGGAACGTTTCCAGAACATCTTGATATACGGCAGCATTGACAGTCTTCTTGAGGAAGCAGAGTTTCCCTACACCTCGAGCGGACATGCATCCCCAGACCATAACGCTCTGGGGAAACTTGACGGATCTTTTCACGCACTCGTGGTTGTAGGTTTCGCTACCACGACGCCAGACACGAGGACCTTGGTCAACGAAGGAGATGCAGAAGCGTGATTCGTCACTGAAGACCACTTTCTGCCAGTCTTCAGCAGTCCACTCGCCGTGTTCTTTGGCCCACTTCAGCCGTTTCTCCATTTGTTTCTTGTTCAGCATCGGTTTTACTGCTGGAACGCGAGATTTGAAGCCGAGTTCGCGCAGACGACGGTAAGTGGTTGATCTGGAGATGTCAGCGCCGGTCTGCTTGTTCCACAAGTCGGTGAGCTCGGAAGTGGACTTGAACCGGTTGCTGACTGCGATCTTTCTCAGCTGCTTGTTGTCGCAAGCAGAAGTTTTTCAGATGCCGGAACAGTTGGTGCGCTTGCTGCAGTTTTTCTTGAGAGCTTTGCAGACGGAAGACTGGCTGATGCCGAGCTGCTCAGCAATTTTAGTTTGGGTCAAGCCTTGTTGGCGAAGGGCTTGAATTTGAGGTCGCACTGCTTACCCATGATTGATTTTACAACTTAGAAATTCTACTCAACCCTGACTTTATACTGCACAGTGAACACTCTTCACAGAAAACAAAAAATCGAGCATTTATTCTAATTCAATGAAACGGTTTCTGCATTATTCTAATTCAATAAAACAACAGTGTCACAGTTAAATGGCCTAAATGGGCCTTTTGGAAAGCTCAGCTGAGCAAATTTTTTTCCAGGTAACGAGTTCTGTGAACACCTGATTTGCTTTCTGCACAAAAAATGCATTCAAAGAATTTCATGATTGCACTATTTCAAATTATTCTAATTCGTCACTGTAAAACCTGATAAGTTGACTAAACACAAAACTTTTGTTGTAACCGATTACCTAATAAATCTTATGTTCATGTAATATAATTTTTAAATACAGTGAACTTAACAAATATATATACATATAAATTTAAATTAATATTTCCTAATACTTTCCTAATATTTTAACATATTTTAATATTTTAATATTTCATTCAACCATGTTTTAAATGCTCATAGAAAAACAGCCAAAAGAAAACAGTAAAGAATTAAAAGTACTGAGAGCACAGCGAGAACACAGAGTTACTGCAGCTCAGTAAACGAGGCTTGTTCTACAGCTTACAACACAGAGACCAAGCATTTAATCACAACAGGTGATCTACAAGTTTACCTAACCTAGCCTGGGAGGAATCACTACACACTGATGGTGAGTGTCAGAAACTGTTGGACACACCCAGTATGCAAATAGATTGTGACAGAAGCCAATGGAAAAGAGGCTGCCAATGGCAACAGACTAAACTCAGTTATTATAAATTGGTTCAACTCAAAGATCTCAGTCTGAATGTATATATGTGCCCACAAATGTTCAACTAACTCAAAATAGTTGAGTATTGTTTAGAAATCTCCAATTGTATGTAAAACAGACTTAATTTATTTGAGTTCAAACAACTTCTGGGTTTACAGTAGCTCATGCCTGGCAAAAGTTGCATGGTTATGTTTATTTCCTCCAGAGAGTTCTATTCAATTAGCACTACTTGGACGTACATGAACTGAACATGTCCATTTTAATTTATTGGAAAAAGGGTTGTCCACAAGTCTATTATTAAGTTACTACATATTTTATGTAGATACACTCACTCGTTTTAGACACTGCTGTTCTGTTGCACAAATTACTGACCAGAAAGAACAGGATGCTCTAGAGCAGCCTCGAGTCCATGACTTTAACATCAGCATACCCAATGGCTAGCGTGGGCTACAGGGGTGTAAAGTCCCCAGCATTGAGCTGTAGAGCAGTAGAACTGCGTTCTTTGGAATGATGGAGCTTCATCCAATACTTTTGGATTGGATTAGCTGGGGAGATGATAAGGTGGAGCCCAATATTGGCTGTAAAATATTATTATTATTATTATTATTATTATTATTATTATTATTATTATTATTATTATTATTATATTTACCCACTTCTAAAAACTTGGAGTTTAATTATACTTATTGGATTAGTAAAATAAAAACCTACAGTATTACTGCTGTTTCGCATTATTCAGTTTATAAAGTACACTCAACGTGTCACTGATGCTACGCTTATTATATGGCTGCCATAAATATTTGAATCTGTATTTTATGTATTTGAATTTAATTTACTAGACTCAAAAATGAAAATTGTAACGCAATGTTTTTTTGTGCTTTGCACTACTGAGGTGGTGACATATGCTTTTCTATGTTATTAACATTTTACAATTTTCAGATAATGTTCTGAGTTTTGAATCAAATAGATTTGAAGTTGTTTTTGTAATTTTTTTTAAATAGCATATTCCACCACCTCCCAATTCAAAACTACTATTAACAAAATGTACAGCGAAACAAAAACATTTCTTAAAAAAACTTAATCAAGTCATTATTTTGCTTTGACTTAGTTAAGTTGTAAAAATATAACATTTTAAGTTTATTCATCTTAACTGAGTCAAAGCTAGATGAGAGCTTGAATCAGTTAAATTTGTTCATCTCAACAGAGTTATGTTCACACAATAGTTTAATTATATCAACAGATTTTATAATGTGGGCTTAAAAAATCTGTTTACTTAATATATATATATATATAGACAACAAAGAACATAAAACAAAGAAGACACTAGGGCCTGGCAATCAACATGTACCGTTCGTATGTACGCCTAGGACATGTTAGTTTTGAGCAACAGAGAACACAAAGATGGTAAGTAAAAGAGAGGCCACACCCAATATGCAAATATATGGTGCCAGGTGCCTTATGGGAAAGCTGTATGAACCAACTACTACAATATGGTTAAAATCACATTTTTCCTTTGGCTCAACAAGCATTTATTTTAGATTTTGAAGTTCTCTGAACTAATTTTATTGAGTTGTACTGGCCGGTAAGTTTACTCAACTTTATAATATTAGTTCTCCTGACTTAAACACAAAATCACCTTTTAGAGTGTATGGATGACTTTGTTAAATATTTAAAGCTTATGGAAAGTCTGGAAAATGTCACAAAATGCAGATTTAAATACTTATGTCAGCTTTTAAGCTCTATAGCTCTTGTGGGGCTGAATGCAATCAAATAGTTCAAACAGCAAACAGCAATTTGCCTGTGTCTACTATAAAGCCTTCACACTAGAGCAGATACTATATAAAAAAAGAAAAACAATATGGGTTCTGAGGTGACAGTCTGATCTACTGATCTACTCCCCACGTCCTCCTGGTCCCAGTCCGATCTGAGCGGTTCTGTTCTGGGTTTGTGTGATGATGCAGTAAATGTGAACAGACGGGTATTAAACAGATTTAGCGTGAGTTTAGCTTCCTCTCTGAGAGTCGATCTGCAGCAAGTGTGTCACGGTCCGGCAGAACCGGCGCCAAAATAAACACGCGTTAGCCTCGGATCGGGCTGAATGTGCTCTGTGTGTTCGGAGACGTTCCTCTGAAACTTTCCAGAAGCCTCCGTTCGGAGCAGGGCGGAAACCTCTCGTTTTCTGCGCTTCCACGCCGCTCAGCATCAGCGGTTTCCTAAATTTGTCCGGCTCTGACCATTAAAGAGTAAAGTGACCCCGGCTGTTGTTTTTCCTGCTCTTTCTCTTTTCCTGCACTCGTTTTTTCAGCCCGACCACATCACTGCTGTGAATTAGAGGCCCGCGGAACGCCGGCAGACCTGAATGACGCTCTCTGTGGAAACCCTTACATGTGGTCAGTGACCCTCTTTTCAATCAGGGGTCAGAGAGAGAGGGAGCGAGAGCGAGAGAGAGAGAGAAAGAGAAAGAGGTTTATTCACAATTCTGGGCTATAATATAGTTATAATATAAGACTTTATCTGAGAAAATCTAATAGTGTCTTGAAAGGGAATTCTCACAAATCATTAAAACTAATTCATTTCATTCTATTCATACCAGCATCAAAACCAAATCAAATTTTAATTTTGGCCAAATGTTGAACACATTTTTTTTTTGCAGCTGTTCATTGATTGTCACTTTTTGATCATTGCATAAATCAAATAGACTAAACGTATTTTTAGGAATGATCTGTACACACTGTAAACCTTTATAAAATGAATTTGCTTAAATTATTTGAGGAAACTTATTTGTAGCTTTTTTATATAATTTGCTTTGAATAATAATTCTACTCTTAATGTTATGGTCAGGTGAAAAAAATAGAATTATATATAATATTCTCTTTGATTTCGTTTAAGTTAAACACACTGTAAAACCCGATAAGTTGACTAAACTCAAAACTTTAGTTGTAACCGATTACCTAATAAATTTTAAGTACAATGAACTAAACAAATACATTTACATATATATTTTAAATTAATATTTTCTTGAACTTGTATTTAGTCTTGCTTCTGGTTGCATTCACATATTTTTTTTTAAATACTTATAGAAAAGTAGATGAAAGAAAACAGTAAAATAGAACACAGCGAGAACACAGAGTTAGTGCAGCTCAATAAACGATGCTTGTTCTACAGCCTACAACACAGAGGTCAAATACTTAATCATAACACAAGATCTACCAGTTTACCTAAGGTAGCACTGGGTGAATCACTACACACTGATGGTGAGTGTCAGAAACTGTTGGACACACCCAGTATGCAAATCGATTGTGACAGAAGCCAATAGAAAAGAAGCTGTTAATGGCAACAGACTAAAGTTGATTCCGCTCAAAGATCTCAGTTTAAGTGTATATGTGCCCACAAATGTTCAACTATCTCAAAATAGTTGAGTATTGTTTAGAAATCTCCAATTTCATGTAAAACAAACAATTTATTTGAGTTTAAACTATTTCTTAGTTTACAGTGCACATTTAAATTACTAGATAAAATTGATTATCAGAAAGGTATAATACAGCTAACAGCCAAGACAGAGTTAGCAGTTCAGAAAAATGATGCTAGCAGTGAGTCACAATAATAAATGACCTTCAAGTTTTCCTATGGTAGCCCATGAGGAACAACTACACACCGATGGTGAGTGTTAGAAACTAGGGGACAGACCTAGCAAACAGATTATCCCAGAAGCCAATGGAAAAGAAGCTGCCAAAGACTAAACTCTGTTGGGCAATTATAAGTTGATTCCACAGATCGCAGTTTGAATGTACACAAATGTTCAACCTAATTTAAAATAGTTGCGTAATGTTTGGAAATAACATAAAACACATAAAACAGACTTATTTTGTTTGAGTTCAAAATTTATAGTGACGTTGCCAGCAAAAGTTCTTTGGCCAAAAATGATGGTAAGTAAGGGAGAGGCCACACCCAATATGCAAATATATGGTACCAGGAGCCTATAGGAAAGCTGCATGAACCAACACTGTAGAAAGAACATTGACACATGAGTGACTAAAAGTTGGTTGAAATCACATTTTTTTCATTGGCTCAACATCAGTTTTAAGTTTTCAGGTTGAAGATCTCTGAACTCATTTTATATCCCTAGGTTGAACCGTATCCGTATGGAAAAGCCACTGGAACAGTTACCCTCTGTGCTCACAGGCCTTTGATTATTGTTAAGGTAGAGCTGAAGCTAATATTGGTTTAAATAAATGTTATTGTTGGCTGTAATATTTTTAAGTTATTACAAATACAGCCATTAGTATTATAAACATCTTAAAACGTTTGGATTTCCCAACCGTCTTGAGTCTATGTTTAACTTAGCATTGAGTAAATGGTCAGTTTGCAGCCTCCAGACGTGCTCTCATCGCTCGGGCTGCTTTTTAAAGGTGACCTCTGCTGAATCAGACGGTCAGCGCGGTGGACGCGGCTCAGCAGGACGCTGTCTTAATCTGACAGTGATGTTCTGATTGGTCTGGAGAGAATGCTTCCACTCCCAAATCTTATTCTGGACTTCTCAGAACCGTCTCAGAGTCTCAGACTACAGTCCACTTCAGACAGTACAAAGGCCCGATTCACTGCATGCTCCAAAATCAATAACCGCTCTCATTCAGATGTCCTCTATAGACTTCTCCACATACCGCTGTTAAATGGAAGTAGTGTAAAAAAACATGCTATAAAAGTGCTCTGTCCTGATTTTGCCCTTGAGATAGAAGAAAAAAGAGAAACACGAATAAAAGAGAAGTACAAATTGGGTTCACGTTTCATAGTTATCAAAAAATTATATGTAATTATTTGTCACATTACCTTATTTTCCCTTTATTCAACTAAATGTTTTAAAATAAAGCTATTACAAAACTAATTACTGCATTGTTTGGACTATAAGGTGCACCAGATTATAAGACGCACCTAAATAAAGAAACCTGTAATTCTAAAAAACAAAACAAAAAAAAAACATTTTCTTTTAAAGTTAAACAAGCACTGGCTGGTAATCTAAACAGATTTCTCGCCTGGAAACTGTTTAATTGGTTGAGTAAAGCTCTTCCATTTATTTACAGTAAGCTTAGAATTCCAGTATTTTGTCCAAGGGTGAGCGCCAGCTGCGGTTAACAGCATAGCCAGCCATGGTTAACAGTGCTGCCCAGCCGCGGTTAACAGTGCTGCCCAGCCGCGGTTAGCAGCGCTAGCCAGCCGCGGTTAGCAGTGCTAGCCATCCCCGGTTAGCAGCGCTACCCAGCCGTGGTTAGCAGCAGCGCTAGCCTAGTTAGCAGTGCTACTAATATAGCAGAATAAGGTTCAAAACTGATTTCTGGAGGAAAATAAAAATGTATTAACAAAGGAAAAGCTAACTGTTGGAAGTTTTGACACTCGGGAGATGGAAAGATAAAAGTGCCTTTTTTTGGTTTGTCATTGAAACATATAGAGATGGGCGGGGTTACACAACATACTAAAACCAGCCAGCATAGGGGTTAGTTCTGTGCTCTCCATGCTTATATACATTCATTACTTTACACTGACTGGAGTTTCTTCTGCTTTCCATTCATTCCATTCACACAGAACCGGGTCATTAATCCCCACATCCTCCACATGTTTGAACAACATCTTTAAAAGGTATTTACGTTGCAGGTCAAGCATGGCCATGCGTGTGTGTGTGCGTGCGTGTGTGTGAGTGTGTGTGTGTGTACTGTGTATAAAGGTGGAAGGATCTGACCCGCTGCCCCGGCGCCGGCTAAATGGCGTTTTTGTCTGCTTAATGTTTTTACATCACTGAATCAGGCCAGGAGCTAAAATAGACTACTACCAAATGTGTGTGTGTGAGAGTGTGTGTGTGTATGTGAGTGGTGCATTGTGGGATAGGTTTGAGGGGGATTCCCCCATTCAGACTGGGGGTGGACAGGGCGGGACGGGGGTCTGGAAGCCTGGAAAACACATTGCTGAGGGGAAGTTATTTCTGGTTAAAATAACAAAATGCCAAAATCTCATTAATCTCAGTTTAGTGCAAACACACCCCAGTCGGCCTTTCAACGCCTATTCACAGTCAAATCAACGTCATATTAAAGTTCAATCAACGCTGAATTATATTTTGATTTTGACAGATAAATCAGGGATGATATTGCAACGTTGTTATAACGTCGTTTTTTTTTACATTTACTATAATCTAGATTAAATTCCATTTTCATGTTGAATTATGCAGGGTTAAGTAAAGACAGTAGTTGTATGTATACAGATGTATTAACATAACAATCTGAGGAGACTTAAGGAAACATGCCTGTTACCACTGTATGAATGAGAGTTCTCAAAATGATAATCATGGCGTCCATTCCAGGACAAAGTCTTGCCCCCCTCGTTGTGGAGATCTGTGCAGGCGAAGTAGACATACGTTTTTTTTGCATTACTGAATTAAACACTATAAACTGCTGCTGATGTTTTTTTTATCAGATTCTATAAGTGATTTAAAATGAAATGGTAAACTGATGTTTGCAAAGATGACCTTGAATTGACTTACCTATAAGGACTTTTTCAAAACTCTAAAAAGGATAGCCAGGCTTAATGTTCATTCATCACATACACTGAACTTAGACTGAGGTTCAAAGAGACTGAGGAAGAAAGAGTTTATCCTACTTTGGTTGGAGTAACTATCTCTACTGTCTAGAGAAGGCTTAGATTTGCATTGATGTGAAGGTTTGATTGCTTGTACCCTTATAGCAGGTTATAAATTAGCTAAATTAGCAGTGCTCCAATGTCAAAAAAATGTTACAAATAGAGCCTTTAATATCAAGACATAAAGAAAGGTTGAAAGTATGTAAAAATAAATAATGACTATTTTTGTACTATTGTATAAAATATCTCAAATATTACAACACAGGCAGAACAGGAGAGAGATGTAGGATTTGGGACTGTTTACAATCTATTATCTGCTGTCAATCTTCTGCTTCAGTAGCTCCTCTGATTATTTATGTTATACTGAATTAATTTAATATTTTAATACTGAAAAAAAAACTGTTTGTGATGACCTCTGAGCCCCTTTGCCATATGGAGAAACAGTATGTGTGTGTGTGTGTGTGTGTGTGTGTGTGTGTGTGTGTGTGTGTGTGTGTGAAAGATCATCTCAGCAGTGTGCATCATGCCAGATGTGATCCCAGGTCTTACAGGAGGCATCAAGGTCACACTCACAAACATACACACACACATACACACTACATTATTATCTGTTACTATAAATTACTAACAACACTTATGACATCATTTCAACACATACACACAGGTTTATGTTTATATGGGGTAATTTCCCATATATATGTATCATATTTATTAGTGTAATAACTATATGTCCTATATAATGGTAATATTTAATATGTATTTTATCTATGTATACTTGTATATTTGTTTCCCTCTTTGTCCCCCCTGTTTCTCAGTATATAATTGCATACATGCCACATGTCATGGGACACAAACTAGCACTGTGTCCAGTGACCTTTTGAGTTCCATGGTGACTAAGAAACTCTGCACTGACCTGTGCGATATGTGGGTGGGCTCTCCAGCATTTAATATGAATGTGGTTCATGTCTGCTAAAGTCGCTTGTCTGTTCACATAAACAATTGTAACCTGTCCCATCAGCAGCCGGAGTCGAGAGAGTACAGTAGGTCATGTTGTTTCTCTCTGGATGGGTACAGTAGGTGGCACTCTCTCCCCTCATCACTCCCATTGTGATGCTGGTCAGCACAGGCATCTGTTAGGGATTAAGTTTGTAACCTTCCAAATTGGGTACAATTTGGGATAAAATTGGGTAAAAAAAAAATACAATGAAAATATATATTTTTTTACTTCTGTGCTATTTTATAGGATAGGCTGCTTTGCTTTATCAATAATGTTGGGACAGAGCATGCATGCACGAGGAGCAGAAACACACACACTGCTACAGGACGAGAGGACGAGAGGTCACAGTAATGTGTGATAAAACTGGAGGTTTATATGGGGGAGCCAACCTGATTAAGCAGAAGAAACCAGTGACCTTTGGGTTCTGACACGGCCAATAATGCAGCTTCAGCATGACCAACCGTCCTCTGAGCATGCGTGAGTGTATGTGTGTGTGTGTATGCTGCAGCATGTCCAGGCTGTAAATAATTGGATGGTGACTCAACTTTCCTCAGTGCATTACCTTTACTCTCTCTCTCTCTCTCTCTCTCTCTCTCTCTCTCTCTCTCTCTCTCTCTCCCTCCCTCTCTCTCTCTCTCTCTCTCTCTCTCTCTCCCTCTCTCTCTCTCTCTCTCTCTCTCTCTCTCTTTCTCTCTCACACACACACACACACACACACTCATACTAAGGCCAGAGAAGTGCTTTTGATTAAGAGGACATCAAAGAACTACATCATGGATAAATTTGGCATGCTGTTCTTTCCCAGATATGCAGATATATAAATTATTACAGGTGAGGTCTGATTATACTTATGGCCTTGCCAACAGAGAGTGTAATAGTGTTTCTCTCACTGCCTTATAAAAAGGCATGGTAACACTTTACTTGGATGGTCCATTTTATGGCCTTGTTGATGCTCAACTGACATTCAACTAACACTGAATTTAATGTCCATTAAATTTAACTTAAATTACTTAATGTAAATTATTCAAAATAGAATCTAACCCTACACCTAACCCTAACCTTAACCATTAATCAACCCTAAAATCTAACCCTACACCTAACCCTTACCCTAACCTTAACCTAAACTTAAAATCTAACCCTAAACCCAATCCAGGCAGCTAGCACGTCTCATTGGATAGGAGCTAACAGCTCCTTATAGGTGAGTAATAGGTGTGTATTTTTAAAACAGTTCTGTTTACACTAGTTAAAAGTAAAAATCCACCCCAGAGCTTTGTTTCAACTGCTTGGGCATCTCTGCTGCCGCTCAGCCAAACCCGGAGTTTTTACTTTCTGGACCTGGACTACCCACCACCAGTTGTTAACGTAGTTTAAAATATGATCTCCGGTGGATTTCGAGTTTTACAGCAACTCTAAGAGTAGGTCAATTGCTGTTCTGCACTTAGCAGGGCATTACATATGTTGTATAGTAATATATGACATTGAAAAGACTGTTATTAGTTCAAAAATTTCATTAATTTAAAATGTTTCTAACTGTTGTCCGTCTCGCTGTTTCGCAATGCAGTCAGCCAATCAGAGGCGATATGTTTGCATGTATGAATATTCATGAGAAAAAGCCAAAATCTTTTTTTTCTCCGCCACCCTCCTCCTCGGGACAAAAGCAGCATTTTATGGGATCACCGGAGCACTTTTTTCCACAAAAAAAAAACAGCTACCATGGCATTCATTCACACTAGAGACCACATCTAGACGTTTTAAAATGAATGAAAAAACAATGGAATGAGACCTTTAAGAGGGTGAATATCATTGGCCTGTCAGAAGCAGGATTGGTTGTTTCAACAAATGTCCTGCCATCTATACGAAAGTCAGTCACCCCTAGTAGTGATACGGAACAATAACACAGCTCAGTGATCTGTGCAGGACATTTTGTGGCCACGTGTGTTGCCTCTTAAGGCAGGGCTTCCAACTGCCGTTTTTCAGCAAAATAATGCTTACCCACACACAGCAAGGGTTTCCCACGATCTACAGGCCCAGCTGCAACATCCGTTGGAAAATGTGTTGCAGGATGACATAGAGAACCTGTATACCTCCATGCCCTACTGTATCTCATCTCGTATCACTCTCATATATTATCATTACATTCACATATATAAAAACTCACAACATTCAGACAATTCCAGTAACTTCTTATTGCATTTTTTAAATTAATGTGCATACTATATATATATGTAGGCATATATATGCAATTATAACATCCCATCTGTGTTATATGTATCAACCACACATACATCACAGGCAGAACACAAATAAAACATAGTGTACTGTCCCTTTAAGAAGCCCATACTTAGTACGAAGATCAGACGGAGGCTCTGCAGCACAAAAAACATCTCCACTTCACTCTAGAGAGATTAATACGCCTCAGCCAGATGCCATTCTGCCACAACCGCTGCCAGTCCCTCGAATACTGCCCGCCTTCACTGGCAGCCTGTAATTAACCAAAACAAGAGCAGTCAAACCCTGCCCACTGCTCACATGTCTGTCCAATTAAAGACGCATGTCCAATTACGTTAGTGATGGAGTTCCCAGAGAAAGACAGACCGCTTGTCTCTCGATGGGAGAGTGATTTAAAGACGGGCCTCTGCGGGCAGCTGAGAGTGGGCGTGTGAAATATCAAACATGGCTCTAAATGGAACAGTGCAGCTGATCCACAGGTACTGTTTAATAATATGCTTTATTTTTAACCCAACTGTTCAGTCCTGTACAGTATAATCTTCATAGAAAATCACTAACCAATAGAACAGGACACTGTGGAGCACATGGCCCTGCGTTGACCCAGCAGATCTGGACCAAAACCACTTCTGGTAGAGAGGCAGAATTTGGCACAACACCTAGAAAGGCTACTTGCTAAATTGACAACATTCTACAAAGCAGTCTGTGTGGAATATAGGGAGACTCTGCCTACATAGGTTGATGAAACTAATCAGACTAAACGTACATAATACAATGTAACAAACACATCAACCCTGGTTTAGGCTTTGGTCCAGATTTGTCCTTGTTTTGGTCTTTTTTGCTTTTTGGTCCATACCATGGTCCGAAGAAATTTTACCACCACCATATTGGTTTGGGCCAAACTAACTACGTGTGCATGTGCCCTAAAATCTCTCTCAGGGAAAGTTATTAAAGAAAATGGTTTACAAACACTTCCTGATGCTTAATACACAATTTTGACAAAGTTCTCCAAAAAAATTTGGTTTTAACTTTATTCATGGTGGAGAGATACATGTTTCAAAAACAGTTTCAAAGGAAAACTTTAAAGGTTTTTCACTATTTTGGGAATCATGGATACAGTCTCAATCTTTAAGTCTATTTTGAAACCTTGTTTGATTAGTTTAGCTTTTGGTAATTAATACTTTTAATACCCCTTAGAAATAGCTGCAGATCCAGGGGTTCATAGACATAGAGAATTGTAATCAACTGAGATGCTGGTGCTGTTGTCCACCATAACCCCCAGCACATGATCACTCAGGGTATTTGACAGTGGAGTGGGTGGATGCCTGTGTTTTTGTGTGCCTCCGTGTCTATGTTACCTTCTGGCAGCTCTCTCTCTCTCTTTAGTTAGGCTGTTATATTCAGATCACACTCTAATAATGCTGCATATTGTCTGTTCTCCATAAATCCAGACAAAACATATTCCATCTATCTGCCTTCCTCTGAGTTATTGACTGCTCAATTGTCTATCCAGACGCTGCTCGATGTTCGACCCTCAGGTTCTCCTGTCACCTGTCTGGCCAGAATGATGGAAGATGCCCACTGCCCAGTTTATGCCAGGTACCTGCCTTGGACTAGTTGCTCACCCTCCACTACCGATTACATTGAAGCTTATATGAACTCTAATTATGATTTTTCTAACTAATATATAATATATTAGACTCATGTGGATGTATAGTGATTTTGTATCATTCATTTATAAGTTGTCTGGCCAGAAGAGAATGTGTCCCCCTTTATTTTATTAGCCTTGTTATTACATTTGATAGTATATGTGATACAAGGTACAGGGGTTGGACAATAAAACTGAAACACCTGGTTTTAGACCACAATAATTTATTGTCCGGACGGACAGTTTTGGTGGAAACAGGAGAGTTTAGGTGCACATTGAATTCTGCCGTGATTTGGGCAGCCGCGCTTTTATGTTTTTTGGATACAATCTGGGTTAGCACCCAAACATCCCTTTCAGACAGCTTCCTCTTGCGTCCACAGTTAATCCTGTTGGATGTGGTTCGTCCTTCTTGGTGGTATGCTGACGTTACCCTGGATACCGTGGCTCTTGATACGTCACAAAGACTTGCTGTCTTGGTCACAGATGCGGCAGCAGGACGTGCACCAACAATTTGTTCTCTTTTGAACTCTGGTATGTCACCCATAATGTTGTGTGCATTGCAATATTTTGAGCAGAACTGTGCTCTTACTCTGCTAATTGAACCTTCACACTCTGCTCTTACTGGTGCAATGTGCAATTAATGAAGATTGGCCACGAGGCTGAACCAATTTAGCCATGAAACCTTTCACACTAACATGACAGGTGTTTCAGTTTCATTGTCCAACCCCTGTATATGTGAGCTTTGCTTCTTCCCAAGGTTTCTTCCTCCTCCAGGTCTGAGATAGTTGTTTCTTGCCACCATTGCTCACTTGGGGTTCTATGTTGTATGTTCCATGTTTTGTCTGATTTTCTGTCATATTACCACATTTTTCAATGCAAGAAACCACAATTGCACATCTAACCCCAACTCTGAATGACTCAAATCGGATCTTAAACTCTGTTCCTCTATACAGAAACTTTACAAAATTGGTAAAATTCCCCTGAGTACAATTCTTTTCGATCTTTTGGAAGTTAAACTGTAGCCAGATAACCACCTAAAGATCCATGATACAGTGTGTGTGTGTTTGTATTTGTGTGTGTGTAGGGCAGGTGCTCTCTCCGTCTCTCAGGATGATGGATGAGTGTGGATGGAAGGAACCCACATGCCGTAGCTGCGTTACATCAGAGCACGGAGCTCATTCTCACCCAACATCAACACGAACCAGATGCACATTCATTCCTCAGCATCCCAAACCCCCACCCACCCAACTACCCCTCCGTCCACCCCTCCGCCCAGCCGCTCACACTGATGAGGGGATGATTGATTTAAAGCGTGTTTGGTTCAGTGGATTGGTTCTCATGGTCCGAGGACACCGTGATCAAAGTGTAACCCGTGCATCGCCAGGCGTGCCACGTTCGGCAGCCGTTACATCAAAGAGTGGCAGGCCGAGAGCCGAGAAGCTGCTAGAACGACTGCGAAACCTGAGAGGATAATAATTCAGAAAAGATGACTCCTGCATCTACTGATAGATTAGAGCACATTAAAGCACTACACTAGCCAGCCACAGTACCCTAGCAACCCCGTCTCCCTCTGGCTACAAATGTGTTCAATAAGACAAGGCATAGGAACAACCCAGACAATGGATCAGCAAGGCCTCAAAACTATTACAGTGGGTGTTTGAAAAAAGGAAATAAAATTTATTAAAGCAAAATTAGTACTGATTAAAGCACATTAAGATGATAATAGATTTATGCTATCAAACTGCAATTAGCAGGGTGCTAACTGCAGGCCTAAACTCTCCTCAAACTATTGTCTAGGCAGCTAAACGCAATCAAATCCTCAGAGCAATGCTTCAAAATCTAGTTCAAAGCCTTCCCTGCACAGTAGAGACAGTTACTCCAACAAAAGCAGCATAAACCCTTTTTAATACCCTTGATTTTAGATGAAGCAGCAATTAATTAAAATATGTTCATATAGTGTATGTTTATGTTTATACTTCTGGTAGTATATGTGTAAATTAACTAATTATGAAGTGTTACCTTAGGGGACAGCTTGGGAATGCCTGCACTTGTATAAGTAGTGAGGTGCTATCTTGCCAGTGAGCTTGACTTAACACTGGTCAGTGTACTCATGTAAAGCAAGGCCAGGTGCATTATAGGAGTTTGAGTGAAGTCAGATAGTTGGTACAGCGGGATGGGATGTTCTCGTTGACATCAACCAATCACAGATACAGCATCTGGCATTGGCATTTCAACAACCTAGCCAATGGATTGGCTGTGCCCCAACTACTTCCCAAGTAATACAATGGGTGGTTTGTAACAAAGCCGCTAAACAGGACACAAATAAAATAGACTGTAAGTCGGGTTTTGTTTAAAATATTTTATTTCAACTCCCAAATTCCAATTTTGAATAATGGTGTTATCACTGCATCTACTGAAACTGATACAAATAAACTGATACTGTACTTTCTACCCAAGGCCGATGAATACCGTAAGAAAAGGAACAAACAGTCATAAAACAGTGTGGAGATTCATTTTGCCGTACAGAAAAAGCATGACTTTGATAAGAATAACTGCATAAAACAGATAACAGAAAGTTTATGTACAACAAAGATTAAAATGATATCTACAAACAGATCATCACACTTTACTGGGTCCGGGACACATTTTACCCCATAATACTTTAATCCAGCTGTTCCTCGGGCTCTCCTTTTGAAGTTTTTGCTGTCTTTAGAAAAGCTCAGAACTCTATATTTAGTGTTATGGAAGAATATATCTGATCTTAATCCTGGAGCAATACATGTTTCAATGGCAACCTGGTGGGGTAATCTTGTAAATCTGGTAAATTCTTCACCTACTAGAGGACAGGTGGAGTGAGTCAATCTCTGCCTACTCCATCAATTAGTTGGAACTTGACAAATCTCCACCCACATCAACAGCCAGGTGGACCTCTGGAATCTCTGGCAACATTATGAATCAGGTAGGACCTGTGGAATTATTACCCCCAACATTGATTGTGTGAAGCCTATGAAATCTGTACCCCCTATCAGTGATCAGGAGGGATTTGTGAAACGTACATCCACATCAATGATCATGTGGGGTCTGCAACAACTGACCCACAGTAATGATCAGAAGAACTGACATCTACAACCACATCATCAGCAATCAGGCGGGGCTTATGAAATCTCCACCCACACCTGTGATCAGTAGAACTCTCTCCCATGCCAACAATTAAGCAGTCTGTGGAATCTCCACCTATATCAACCACATCCATGCAAAGCTTTTGATTGTTTATTTTATCAGGAATAAATAGCTTGATTTTCAGAGTCAGAGTGTTCTTAGATTTGGACCCCATAGTTTGTTTTTTGTGAGTTCAGGCAGAAAATGTCCTCTATTTCTATTTTAGTTACGGTATTTTTTTAAAAGACAGCAATAATATGCTTTCTTCTTTCTTTTTCACACAATCCTTAAATGCGATGCTTATGAAGTCCAAACGCCGCAGAAGAGGAGTAAACAGTCCCTCAGCCATCTGTCCCCGCCCACTTCCTCTCAGATTAAAGTATCTCTCTGTAGGAATTAAAGCACCAGTTTATGTATGTAGTTCTGTGAAATGTAGAGGACAGGTCCACCTCTGATCACCAGGGAAAAGTGTCTTGATATCAAAGGCATCATCCCAGCACTTCTGAAAAGCTTTTGAGACATTTGAAGCTGTAAAGAAACAACTGCTGGTGCAGGATTCTCTTCATATGGGGAGTGATTAGTAGCAAAGATCAGTCTCTGTGTCTCTTTTTCTTTCTCTCTCTCTTTGTTCATTCATTCTCTTTCCTATTGTCTCTCACCCACTTTCTCTTTCACACTATAACACAATCCACTCACCAACTGGACCAGCTCTACTTGAGGTCAACACAGGCTAGCTTTTAGTAGTACTTGTATTGTCAATAGAATATGACTTTCTGAAGCAGATAAACATAAAACATAAACTTACAGTATTGGCACCATGCCTAATGGCAGGAATAGGCAAAATAGGGTTGCTTCAGCACTGAGCTGTGGAGAGATGGAACTATGTTCCGTGGAATGATGTTCAATATATTTGGGATGAGTTTGGAATGAGGAGTTGGGGATAAGGTGATTGGGCGGTGATTACCCAACTTCCTGACTTCACTAATATTCTAATGTGGCTGATCGCAATCAAATCCTTACAGTAATGTTCCAAAATTATATTTAAATAGTAAATTGCCTTCTCTGGACAGTAGAGACCTTTGATTTTAGAAATATGGCTTTGATTTAGCAGGTGTCCAAATCCTTTTAAACATAAATACATTTATATACATCCAAATCAGTGGGTTTCTCTACAATAACCCAGAATTTCACACTCGTTTGGTAGGTTCTCTACAAATAACTAAATTAAATCTTAATATTTGTCCTAGTAACTGTTTAAAATGAATTATTTTGACATTTACCACTCATAACAACTAGCCTACGCTTGAACTTAAGTACAGCTGGTGAGTTCAGCTTCATCCTCCTCAAACCCCTCATATCACATAAGTGTGCACTCATACCGACACACACACTCACATGTACAGCACGTAAACACACACCAACGCACACACACATACACTCTGCCACGTTGTACAGAATTTCCCCTCCAAACGCTCAACAGTTAAAGGGGACAGATGGAAATGTCTTTATGAGATACAGGCAGATCCGCGAGAGCAGGAGCGCTGGAGCCCGAGACTCAGACGAGTCCGATAAAAAGATGTCTATCTCCAGGTTTCATTAGTTTCGGGACGGTGGTAGAGAAATGGCTCCGTCAGTAAGCCACGAATAAATATCTCCCCAGGTGAAGCTCAGTCCTCACGGGGGCCAATAAAGCTCCTTCTCCGTGTCGGATTCAGTCCGAATCATCCTTGCACACGCAGCTACACTCCTCGTGGTGCTCCAGCGGGACGTCCGTCAAAGACTTCTGCGGCCCCCTGCCACCCGGCCTCATTTTCAGCATCAGGACCTGCACAAACAAACACATTAACCCCTGTCAGTTTAGCAGGTAGCTGTCAAGCCCCACCCATTCAGTGTACATATCAGATGATATTAAATCAGATGTGTTAATATATACCTTTTTACAACGGTTGTCACAAAAAAAAAGCATTACAGAAGTTTAGCCCCACCCATTTCGGACTACAGCTGTTTAGTCATTTATTGAAGCATTTTAGCTCCACCTGTTGTGTCTACTGCGGTTTAACCCCACCCACTTAGCCTTCAGCAGTTTAGCTCACCCACTGATACAATAGCAGTTTGTCTTAACCTATAGAGACCACAGCAATTGAGCCCCACCCACTCAGTCTTCAGCAGTTTAGCTCCCCAATCAGAATGAAGCAGATTTGCCACACCCACTCAACTTTCAGCAATTTAGCTCACCCACTGAGACAACAGCAGTTTATCTCAACCCATTGATTCCACAGCAATTCAGCCCCACCTACTCAGTCCACAGCAGTTTAGCCCCTCCCAATGAGACTACAGCAGTTTAGCCCCTCCCAATGAGACTACAGCAGTTTAGCCCCTCCCAATGAGACTACAGCAGTTTAGCCCCTCCCAATGAGACTACAGCAGTTTAGCCCCTCCCAATGAGACTACAGCAGTTTAGCCCCTCCCAATGAGACTACAGCAGTTTAGCTCCCCAATCAGAAAGAAGCAAATTTGCCACACCCACTCAAACTACAACTTTTTGGTCCCATATTTAGACAGAAGCACTTTAGCCACATCCATTCTGTCTATAGAAGTTTAGCTACTCATTTAGAAAGAAGTAGATTAGCCCCACCCATTCACACTACAGCCATTTAGTACCACCTATCAAGACTAAAATAATTTAGCAGTTTAAAGTGAAACAGACTACAACAGCACACAACCACAAAGCCCACCCATTCAGACTAGAGTTTAGGCTCCTATACTACCTACAGCAGTTTAGCCCCGCCCACTGAGACTCGTATAGATTATAACAGTTTAGGTCTTGCACCACCCACTGAGATTACAGCAGTTTAGCTTCACCAATTCAGCCTACTGCAGTTTAACCCCACCCACACATTCAGCCAGTTATTAGCCTCATAGCTCCAAAGTAACTAAAGAAGCAACATTCTAAAACACATCTTGGCTGATTATCTACATTCTCTGTATTGCAGGTAAGGGGGTGGTACCTCGTGGTATTTCTTGGTCACTCTGGTGGGGGTGCAGTGGCAGTCGTAGCAGCGGTGTGAGCAGCAGGCACAGTTCCCCCCGCAGCGCTTCACCAGGAGACAGCTGGGCCAGTAGATCACATCTGTTCTCTTCAGCTCCTCCCGCAGTGACACCGACACGTTCCGCGGCGTGCAGCTGTACATCCGAACCTCCTCACGCAGCAGATTCAGATCCACCACCCCTTTACACCCACACACAGAAAGATACATTTATGAAATATTCAGAATGCTACATTTTAGCCCCAAACTTAGCCATCAGATGTTTTTGTGCCTTAAGCTTTTAAGCAATTTAAGATTTAATTAATTATACATCAGTTTAGCCCCACCCATTTTAGCCAAAAACATTTAACAGTTTAACATCACTCATTTAATCTATAACAGTTATCTATAACAGTTCTACTCATTTATAATACAACAGTTTAGCCCCACCTTCTTAGACAACAGCAATTTAGGTCAAGTTTTGCCAAGCATTCACCATATTTAGCATAATACACTTTAGCCCCGTTTTCAAAATACAGTAAGCCACACCCATTTTCATATCCTAAAGAAACTTAGCCCCACCAATTCAGAATACATCAGTTTAGGCCTAGACATTTAGTGTATAATAGTTTTGTCAAGCCCACTGAGCATAATATAATTTAGCCCCTTACTCAGAACACAGTTAAGACTCACCAATCTTCATATCCTAAACCAATTAAGCCCCACCCATTAAGCCTACAGCTTAAATATTTTGTTTTTAAGTAATAAAGTTTGGTTGTAAAGTGCATATAACACTTGTTTTAACCCATTATAAAGAATAGAAAAAATAATAGAAATAATGTAAACTACAAATAATTAAAATATAAATATAAAACTAAATAATACAACTGGCAATAATTCTTGCAAAGAAAAAAAAAAAGCAAATCGAATATGTATTTATTTTTCACTGCAGTAAGAAGGGTGTGGGTCAGTACCTCTGGCTTTCTTCTGGACGAAGAAGGACTTGCCCAGCATGTGCCACGTGGGCTTATAGAGCTCCTCCAGGTCCAGCTGCCAGCGGTCCGGCTCCAGGTACTTCAGCAGCTCCTCCACAGTGCCGAAATCAGCCAGCGCGTCCCCCAGAGCCTCCACAGTCTGCAGAACCGGCAGCAGCGGCATTACAGCAGGAGCGTCCGGCTTCTGTACACACATACACACAAACATATGTCATATTTAAGAGAGGATATGTCATTTAAATATTTTATTTTTTTGAGCCCTGCTGAGCAGCTCAGACCCAATATATATATATATATATATATATATATATATATATATATATATATATATATATATATATATATATATATATATATATATATATATATATATACTTTTTAATACAATACACAAAATATATTTTTTCTTATTGGCTCCTGGCCTCCCAATCCTAACTCACCATCAGTGTGCAGTCATGCCTACCATGACTACCTTTCCTTGTGTATTGAGTCATAGCTTATATAGTGGTTGTATATAAGTGTTGTTAAGAGCACGCTACTGCTTTCTGTGCTAAAAATGCAGGAACTGTGCTGGATTAAATTATCCATTCATTTGTAAAATTGACTGGCAGAGGGAATGCAGGAACATTTTTTTCAGTATTAAGAGGAAAAAACACTAGCTTACCCTCCGTGTATAGGCATTTGTTAGTCAAACTGATTGTTTAATCTTCTCCTGATTAGTTTTTAAATCTTTTCACTCTTTACTCTTTTCAAATGTGGGGAGTTAAAGAACACAACTGCAAATTAAAAGAAAAACTTCTCAAGGTGTTGATTTAACTCCAAAGAGTATGGAGTTATATGCATTAGAGAAAAATAGTACAAATCAACTCTGTGGGAGTTAATTTGTCCATTTGACTTTTTGGATGAGGTTAGCATGCAAAAGGTCTTTTCCAAGTCACATAAAGCCAACCATGCAATGTTCAGTGTGCAGGTCCATAGAGCCCCTCAACAATGGCTGCAGCATAAATTAGCTGACTGCATTCATTAGAAAAGATGTCCAAAATATTTGGACATATAGTATAACTGTAGTCGAAACCTTGACTGTACACCCTCTCGATTACATGGCTTAAGGCTTTCTGCCTGAATGGCAGTTCCAGTGTGCTGCTCTGAAGGCAGGTGGGCTGTGAAGGGTGAGCTGGCCCAGTTAGCGATGTGTAAAGGGCGTCCTGGCAGGGGCTCGAGTGATGATAAATCGTGCTCCAGTGGGAGCAGCAAATACGGTCAATGTGACTGAATGTGGTCAAGCCAAAGGACTGCAGAAGGGTCTACAAGGATGGGTGGTTATATCAGGAACGAGGGAGGTTGAGGACAACACAACAACAACACAGCCAATGGAGGAACAGGATACACTACTTATAAGGTACTAATAATCCATGCTTTGAGCCACCCTAAATGACACTCTTTGTACATGCATTTCTGGACAAGCTAAAAGGGAGAAGCATGTGGATTGAGGCGCTTGAGTAATATAGCAGTATTTTACAATAATATGAATTTAATAGGGTTACGCAGATGTTAAATGTTCTGGAAAGTGTTGTCTTGCATCGCTTCACAAGAGTTACATTGTGCAGTTAGCTTGGTGCGGGGATCAATAAAGTATCCATCCATCCATCCATCCATTTTAATACCATGTATTTTCCATTTGGTTGTGTGCGCCAAAACCATAATTGACTGTGCTGGAGGCCAGCTTTAACTAAACATTTTATTCCTGAGAGATTGTAAAAAAAAAAAATAATAATAAATACTACTAAGTTACTAGCTCCCCTTCTGGAATTGGCAGGGAAATCCCTAAAAAAAACATTATGACAGCTTAATACTATTACTAATATTAATAATATTTGCTTTGCAGTTGTTTAAATTTTATTTTGGTCTGTAGTAACTGTAGTAAACTAACTAGTAACAAGAAGCTTTTTACTTTTCACTTATTAATACATTTTAAACAACTTAATATATTATGTTTTCAAGCCATTAAGTCTGATTTTTGTTCTTTTCAGCTTGCCCACAAACATGGTTGTACGAGGAATGTCTCAGAGCATCCCTGATGTTGTATTTCCATGAAGTCCAGCTTTACTTCAGCTCTGGTTTCATCTGCTTTAGTTCTGGGCCAGGAAGATTAGTTACAGTAGCGTTTACACACTCAGTCCTGCCTGTTCGTTTAGATATCCATCAATGCCCAGCTCTCTCTCTCTTTTTTACTCTCTCTCCCTCGCTCGCTCTAAGCCCTGGCAGTTGTCAGCCGTGTGGAATGGAAACCATTAACAGCTAGTGAACGCGAGGCGCTCTCCCATTCTGTCAATTAACGAGCGTGTGAAGCCTCAGCCAAGCGCTCCTGCCGAGGTGAACAGAGCGCCACGCGTGCTGCTGCGGTCGCCAGATTACAGGGATTTCTGGGGGAATCTCTGACATAACCCTTCTGCAGAGCTGCCACAGAGCTGCCACAGAGCTGCGGAGGGAAAGCTGGCGTTAAGCTCTGGAACTTTCACACAGAAAACTTCAGCTGCCTGAGACGTGCACAAGACCAAATTTCTTTACTAAGAACACTGTTCACTTGACCTCGTTTCATTCACAATGCATTATATGCCCAAAGGCTTGCGGACCACTCGTGGTTGTGAATCCATTCAGCTACTTTACGCTATACCCATTGCTGACACAGATGTGCAAATGCATACATACACAGTTGTCTAGTCCCTGTAATGAAGGACTGCCAATGGAATAGGACTCTCTGGAACTATGAACTGTGACCCCAGTGCCATAATATAACAAATACACATACTGTTAAGCACCTTGTATCCTCTTGGCAAAAATGTTAAGTTCTGAAATGAGTAGCCCCCCCCCCCCCCCCCCCCCAATCGGATTTATTATACCTTTAATACCCTTGAGTTTAGTAAGAAACAATGAATGAAGAGGTGTCCCAATACTTTAGATAGCATACTCTCATGATCAAAGAGAGGATCAAAGAGAGGATCTGAGGATTGAGTTTGGATTGAACCAAAATAGCAGGTGTAAAAACTATAGTCTGACCAAAAGTGGATCATCTAAATTATGGTCCATTTTGTTTGCAGTGTGAAATCCTGTTTCTTTAGATCCTTTTGGAATATCTTACCAGTTACACACCAGTTACACAAAGTTAAGAAAGGCTATTGTCACCCATTAAACAACAGAAGAAGAAAAAGAAGCAGTGTTGTGCTGAAATCTAACCCCCTTGGTGTGCAGGTGCATCACGCCACAGCATGAGTACAACACTGTACTGATTAATTTGATGATTCCTGTATCTACTGTAACTGTAGATTATCTCTTATTTTTAAACAGAAATAAAAGGGATATCAGCACCTGCACTCAAAGGGAGTCAAACTGTGGCAGGGAGGTCGATTTTAGCACAACACCTGGAAAAGCAACTCACACAGCTCTGTGATGCCTGCCCTTCTACAAACCAATCAGTGTGAAATAGAAGAAGACTTATTCATCCATGTAAGTGATGATGACAGAAAAAAGTGAAAGATTTCATGTAATTATAGGACAAGTTCTTGTAAAATGACATTACACCGTTTTATAAAGAGTATATGACACTTTTTTAAGAATTAAAATCTGTTGAAAGAGAAAGATTTCATGTAATTATAGGACAGGTTCTTGTAAAGTGACAGTAATAGTTGTTAATCATAGTAAATACAATAACTTTTTTTTTACGGTTTATATCTGTTTTGAATGTGAGAGTATTTTTCTTTTGTTTTAAAAGACATTTTCTGGCGTCCCCTGCTGCCGAAAAATTACTGTTTTTTTTTTTACACTTTTTTTTAAAGTGTAGTACACAAATACTTACTGAATTGCACTATGAAACCAAACTGGACAACACATATACAATGAAAAAACAAAAGCATGAACATTGTTTCTGACTTCAGATGTTCAGGTGTGTAGATGCAGCCCAAAGCTTCTACCCTCACATCAAAGTTTGCTGTATGCTGTAGAGCTCAGATTTATTCTATTGTGCTTTTAAGAGCTTGTTACTCACTAAAAACACAGACATAATCAATACCTGTCTCATATGACTGATTCTAGACCTCCTAAAAAGCTTAATGACATAATTAAATGATATAGGGCATGGCAGTAGCTGTAAGATTTTGTGTAGATTGAAATTGTACATTTTATGTCTGGCAATGAATCGCTAACTGCTTTTACAGCCACTACAGTGATTTCATTTTACATTAATTTTCACATGCTGTTGGTGGAGCCCTGCACTCATAAGCATGGCATGCCTCCTCTCTCTGACGAACACTGCTGGCAGAACCCCGCACCGGGTCGGCCTGCTAAAGCCCTCTCGCTTGTAAAAGACCCACACCGCCTGCAAGCAATTGGAAACACCTTGTTGTCAGAGCTGCAGAACACAATGGAAAGCATTATTTTAGCGAGGGTTTCGGACCTCGCGAGATCAATTCGTCAGCTCTGAGCCCGGGTGCAACATGAAAGGGATTTTTAACAGAGGAATAAGATCATGCGAGCTCCACATAAGGGGGAAAATATTTTGTAGGTTGCTATGCATGAGGATGTCAGAGGTTAGGAATTGTAATGGAGATACTAATAGCTAGGAAATGTTTTCGATAAACGTGTGTGATTATAGTTGGGACGCAGGGAATTCTTGCTTACAGTTCCCTTTAGGGCCTGTTTCCAACTGTTTGTGGAGCCACTTTAAGTTACAACCATTGCTGCTGACACAGATGTGCACATGCACAGTCTCACAGCTGGCTAGCCCCTATAGAGAAGAATTTAAATATTTTCTTTCGATAAAACAGATAAACAAACATTATCCTACTGGCATCATGCCAGGGCCAGGCATGGGCTAGAAGGGTATAAAGCCCCCAGCTTTGAGCTGGTGAGCAGTAGAAATGTATTCTCTGGAATGATGGAGGTCCATCCAATACTTTAGAAAGGGATAAGTTGGGAATTGGGGATGAGGTTAGGTGGTAATCATCCAGACTAACATCCTGACCTCACTAACAGTCTTCACGCTTAATGCAATCAATTACATTTCCACAGCAATGCTGCAAAATCTGGTAGAAAGTCTTTACTGGACTACAGAGTCAGTTACTTCTACTTTTGGATGAGATAAGTTAAGGGAGTTGGGAATGAGGCTGGGTGGTGATCATCTGAACCAACTTCCAACATACCACCTTCTGAATGATGGTAAAAGAAGACAACCAGCACCAGTAAAGTTTTGGGTTCAAATACTGTATCTGCCTGACACAGTCCAAATCAACTGAGTTCAAATCCAAGACTAAGTCTGCATTTCTTTAATGGAGGGGCCTTACCATTCTTTATAATGAACAGATAACAATTGCTAATACGTTTGTACCTGTATTACTGTAATGTTTCCTTTGGTATGTTCCAATGGTTATCATCCTGAGCTGCACATCTTGGAGGTGAGCCTTCTTCTGGGCTGCAGTTCAGTAGAACCCTCTCTTGGGAAGGGTTCCTTGTCTATTAAGAGTGTCACTACGGATTACATTATACCACTGGTTCAGTCTCAAAGTAAATTGTAGTTTAGCTAGTTCCCAAAGAAACAGCTAAGAGTATTTGGTGGACAATGACAGGGTTTGAAGGGGAAGAATGATAGGAGTTATTGTATTTATTGGAGAATGGTGGTGCTTGTGGGGGATGATGTTTTTTGTTTGAGGAAAAAGTGATTGTTGGGGAAAGATGGTGTTTGTTGATTAAAGATAATTGTGGGAATGGTGGTGTTTGTTGGGGAATGATGGTCTTTCATTGGTCAAAGATAGCATTGGAGAATGGTGAGGATTGTTGGTAAATGGTGGTGTTTGATGGGGAATGTTGGTGTTTGGTTTACCTGGAAGAAAAACTGGTAATTTGGCAATCTGCACTTGTTCCAGACATTTAATTTCAGCGCATTCCTAGATTTAGAGATTATTTCATTGAAAAACTCTTCAGCTGTATGTATGACTATATGATATATGCAGTGTTGGGAAGTAACGGATTACATGTAACAGCGTTACGTAATCAGATTACAAATTATGAGTAACTGTAATCCGTTACAGTTACTGCTTCAGTAAGTGGTAATCAGATTACAGTTACTCTGCTAAAATTAAAGGATTACATTGCGGTACTTTCCTATTTTTTTGCTCTTCCAACACTGACAAAACGCAAATAACATTTTGCGGTGAATCGCTCTGATATGACAGGGAACTGTCTGCCCCTTCTCCCATCTCGCTGCACACACACACACACAGGGAGGAGGGGCAGACAGCGGCTCCGCACACACAACGAGACGAAATTAATTGACATTTTGGTCAACGAATAAAAACGAGACGAAAATGTTTGGCAGGGACGAAATCCAATCAGAACTGATTTAGTTCTGTGAAAGGTAGTGACCAGTTAGGAAGAGATCCAATCACTGCTACTTTAGCGAAGGTGGAGAGGCGGGACAAGCGGGGTACTCATCCAATCAGTACCTGTTTTTCCTGCAGTAGCGCTGCGCGCTCAGTTACAAACCTGGGAATTAACCTGTCGATACTTACGGAGCTCGACTGGAAGTTAACTCGACAGTGTTCAGCAGGGAGAGAGAGAGAGGAGAGGCGATATATTTCTCCTTTGACGTCGCAAAAAACAAGATAACGTGTAAACCGCGTGGAGCGACTCCATCTCCGGTAAAAACACCACTAATCTTTCAGCTTCTGCAGACCAGAGTCACAGATCTCCATGCAGAGATCCGCGTTTTAATGCTGATGTTATTTCATGAGCTGATGGGGTGTTTAACTCGGCAGTGCACTAAAACACAGAACTGATACAGAACCCTAACTCATTAAGATCGGATCATCTGTTTAGTCTCACAGTGGGAAAGATATAGCTAGTGTTAAAGCAGGAACAGGTCAGAAAGGAACTCAATAATATATCCAAAATAAAACAATAAAATAAGTGAATCTATGAACCCAAAAGTCTGTGTAAAGTTCCTTACAGCACTTTCTCATAAGTTTCTCACTTTAACTCATGAAGTCTCTCAGTACATCCTGAGAGCATCTCTACAGGACAGTGTGTGAATGTGAGTTTCTGATCTCATTTATAGACTGTAGCTCCAGTAGGTGTGCTGGGTTAGTGCTGGAGATAAAACTAGATCATTTAAAAGCTGTTTTTGCATCTACAGCTCTGTTTAAACTATAATTTAACTATTCAGTTGTTTTATGACCTGATTTCTAGAGCAAAATTTTAAATGTAAAATATATATAGTCACACACCTATAATAATAATAATAATAATAATAATAATATACATTAAATCATATATAAATATATTTCACATTCAAACATTAACAATATTACTCAATTGGTTATTAAACGTTTCATTTCGTATACGTGTAGAGTTAATAATTCAAGGGAACTGATGAAAAAGCATTTACATTTACACCCTTTACATTTTAGTCGACTAAATTTACTGTAATTTTAGTAGACTATATTCTTATGACATTAAGTTGACTAAAACTAAGTCGACTAAATTACTGAATTGTGACTAAAACTAAATGCTATTTTCGTCACAAAACTATGACTAAGACTAAATCAATATTTGTTGTCAAAATTAACACTGGTGGCAAACCTGCAAGTAGATAACTTACAGTTGTTGTTACATTGTTTGGTTTTAAATTGTTTTATCATCAATTTATAGAAGTGTTTCATAAAATTGTTTGATGAAATGGTTTCATAAGTTTTTTTATAGAGTGATTGAAAAGGCTGTTTTATTTGTTTATCTATTTGTTAACTGGAAAGAAAAATAAAAGGATAATATGCAATATGTGGTTGCTACATTCATTCAGGCTTAAAAAAATGACAATATTGTAAGTAATCCAAAGTAATCAGATTACGTTACTCACTTGAAGTAATGTAACTGATTACGTTACAAATTACATTTTGAGTGATGTAATCAGTAATCTGTAAGGGATTACATTTTAAAAGTAACCTTCCCAACACTGGATATATGATAATCAATCCATACATATAAAGGATAAATGAGGTCAGTACAAGGCAGAAAGGTAGTATAAAGCCTCTTGGTTGTGCCGCTGGGTTCTGTATGATCTAATCTCTCAGTCTCGTCCTGCCCGAAGTCAGCAGCAGCAGCAGCTCAATCGTTTGCAGAGCTAGATGCTATTTTAACAGCTTCTCCTCTCAAACCCTCACAGCGTTCCAGAGGCTCTTCCCGGGGTTTAACGGCCAGGCTGATTTCCCTGCTCCTGCTGGAAGTGGTGAAGGGGAGTGATTGCTTATTTAGGCAGAGTGTATGAGGCTGGGGGATCCAGCAGTTCAGGCTGACCACAGTGAAACAGAGCTCTGCTGTTTCAGACCAACAGAAAAGCCTCAGCTCGGATGTTAAAGAGCCAGGCTAACCATTTTTTCAGATTTCATCATCAGACAAAATGAGCTCCATAACTGAGTTACTCAACTGTTAAATTCTGCAGTGTAGAATTATGTGGTGGTAGAGAGAGAATGACAGTGTTTGGGTGTTTGGTACAGAATTATAACGCATCTTCCCAACGTTATCCAAGAAATCATAGAAGTCATAACTGTGTGTGATCATTTTAAGAAGATCCTTCCTCATTCACACTTATTTGTTTGGCTTGTCAGTTTGTTTTCTGAAATATTTTGGTCATTATGCTTAATAAAGTATTAAGAGAATTATTTGATAATGATTAATAAAGAAAATACAGATTGTGATTGGTAAAGATTGATAGAAATTATGGTGCTTGTTGTGAGGAAGTATGGAATTTGGAGAAGAATGTCAGTGTTTGGTATAAAATGGTGGTATTTGTTGACCGTTTGTTGAATCCATATTTAATGGAGAATGGTCGGCATAGATTGTGTTTGATAGAGGATGTTGTGGTTTGATAATTGAAGGTTTTTTATGTTGTATGGTGTTTAAGGGAGAATGATGTTGCTGTTGGGTGGATAAAAATGATGGTGCTTGTTGGAATATGGTGGTGTTTAGTGGGGAATGTCTGTTTTGTGGAAGATAAGGATGTTTTTTATTTAAAAATGGTGGTACTGATGGAGAAGTATTGTGTTTTGTGGAGAATGATGGTAGTTGATATAGGTTGGGGAAATGATGGTGGTTAATGGATTATTATCTGGTTTGGATTAATGTGTTTGGTGTAGAAAAGTGGTGTTGGGAATGCTGACGTTTGTTGAATGATGATGGTGTTTGTTGAGAATGCTGGTAATTGTTTGAAAATGGAGATATGTTCTATAACTAATAGTTTTACCTTCATAACATTTGCTTAATTCAGAATAAACTCAGAATAAACTGAATGAGCAGGTGTCTACAGACTTAAGGACATGTCATGTAGTTTAAACCGCAGTGTGAGGGGAAGATATTATAAAATCCTCTCTGACAGTGTATTCCCATCACACAGGAAACAGACTGCACATACACAGCCATCACCATGACAACAGTGAAAGATCTGAACCTGCTCCAGATAGCTGTGCTAAGCTATGATAGTGATGTCACATGCTAATGGCTACAGGCATACGGTGTGGTGGATTGGGAATACAGCTTAATGCACTCAGATGACAAAGTCTTGTTCCTCTGCTCAGTGCTTTCTCTGACTGGAATGGCGTGATCAGGACGAGGCTTTTAAAAAAATAAAAGACTTTATAAATGCTGGGGGGGGGGGGGGGGGTTGTGGGTTCAACACTCCAACACTGTAATATGCTACAAAAGTCATATGGAGTGCTTTATAATGCTCTACAATGTTCATGTAATCCACACATCTATTCTGACAAACTGTAACACACTACACAAAACATAGAAGGAGCTCTATAATGCTTTAAAATGTACATTCATTAAGATCCATACAGCTGAAACTGAGAGAATATAAAATAAGTAGAATGTGAAGCTCTGTGAGTCAGGTTTAGATAGGCAGGAGGCTGGAAGTGTAGGGTAAAGCTGTCTGTCCACCTCCTCACACTAAAAATAGAGCTCCATCACTCAGCCACACCTTCTAAGATGGAACCTTCTTGCCTACGAATGGTCCAAAACACACCTCCTACCCCTCTATCATAACACTTGACTCCTCAAAGAAAAAAATAGACCAGTGTACAGAAACTTTACAACACACACAGAAAAACTGAACACTTTCAGACTTTTCAGCTGATCTTTACCTAAAGTTTCAGAAGCCAACTACTTACATTTCTTAATTAACTTATTGGCCCATGCCAAATGCTAGCCACAAGCATAAGGGGTATAAATCCCTCACTATTGTGTTCCAATACTATTAGCCATTGAGTATCAGTAACTGTTATCCATTGTAGTACCAAGTTACTGTCCAACAATGGCCAATATAGAACTTAGAACTGAAGTGTGGGGCTATATACTAGGTTTTTTGGTGTTAATGAGAGTCATTCAGCAACTGTTCCTAACATAAATCCACTCAAAGAACATAGAAGAAGTAGAGATAGCTAGACAAACGTGTCTTGTGTTTTTTTAAATGTGTTTTGAGATCTATCAGTAATAATAGTGCAGTAGATGGTAGATGGAAGATGCAATAAGCAAATATAAAATCTTTAGGGCAAAAGTTCAATACGCAAATTAAATTGGCTACATGATGAAATGTAACAACATGTAAACATGCATCTCCAAAACAGCATCTTTACAGTAGAGAGGAAAAACTCTCAAAAAGAGTTAATTTCAGGTAATTTTGGAAAATTTCTACAGGTAAATTAAATTTAGTAAATTATGTAATAAACTAAAAATTTGACAAAAATGAAGATAACTCTATTGAAATCAGTAGTCAGTGTACAGCTTGTATAGAAGTATGAATTTACAGCCATTACTGTCCAAATAGCTGGCAACAAATACAAGTACACCTCACAGTGAGCCCAAAGTGTCAATATTTTGTTGCCACAATTAATATCTTGCATTGCCTTAAAACTCTTGGGCATGGAATTCACTTGATCTGCACAGGTTGCTACAGTGATCCTCTCCATGATGACATCACAGAGCTGGTGGATGTTAGACACCTTGCCTTGCACTCCTTCACCTTCTGCTTGTTTGGGGTCTGATTTGCGTTACAGCAGCATGCTAGACCACAAAACTGGATTTTTTTAATACCCTTGACTTCAGAAGAAACCACCTCCTTACAGGACAATAGAGAAGACACTGCTGAGGATTTACTCCTGTAGGCTTAAGTGAAAATGTTCTGTAGAGATGAGCATGGTCAGCGGATGGTTGTTAGGAGTTTATGAGGGGAGAAATGTTTTTACTTAGACAGCTGGAATATAGCTGAGTGACAAGTTCAAACACACAGCCTGGTCACTTCCCACCACCTCTCTTAACTGGTATATGTTTAAAACTTTGAGTTAATTCACCTTTTGCTTGAGAATGCCCCACAGGTGCTCTATTGGGTTTAGGTCTGGAGACATACTTGGCCAGTCCATCAGCTTTACCTTTAGCTTTCTCAGCAAAGCAGTTTTTATCTTAGGGGTGTGTTTGGGTTTGCAGCCCAGTTACCAAAGGAAGAGGATCATGCTCTGCTTCTAAATGTCACAGTACATGTTGGAATTCAACTCCCTAATGTCAACAACACTCATGGAGCCCCAGACCATGATGCTACCACCACCATGCTATACTGTAAGAAAAGAGACACTTGTCTTGGTACTTGATACCAGGGAGTCACTACATATGCTGGACAACAGCTGAGCCAAACAACTTTACCTTGATCTCATTAGACCACAGTACATGGTTCCAGTATTCCATGGTTTTTGTACTCCTCTGGGCTTCTTGATCAATTGAAGAATGACTGAAGAAAAATGCCCAATGTTGGTCTCCATCCATTTGATATTTCTTACCAAATCTTCCCCCCTGGAGGGATTAATTGCAACATTTCCACAGAAGTTCTCCGCCTAATTGAGGGAAATTACGAACAAGAGATACTTTATTAAAAACCTCGACATCCCTCATCGCCACAGGCCGCCCCGTACAGGAATAACTAAATGGACACTTGTGTGAAAACCTCTCATTGTTTGCTCACACGAAGATGAAACAATACACCTGCTCCTCTCTCGGATGTAAGGTTTCCCTCATTTGGCCAAAAGCAACATGCTTCAGCAGCACATCACAGCGAGGGGGAAATATCAGCGCGATTTTGAGAAAGTGGGGTAGGAGAAGAGATAAAGAACGGCTTTGTTCGCCGGGAGAGGAAGGTGGCTTTCTCCAGCGCCAAAAGTGCCGGGACACGCTCAAACGCTTGTGTAAACAGGCGGGGGAGAGGGAGAGGGGGCTCGTAAAAGCCCTGACAGCCATCGCACATCAAAGCCAAGCATGTCTATTAAATCATTTCAGGGGAATTATCCGCCTCAAATGTGCCATGCGAAACCTGTTGAGGTGGAAATTAAAGGGAGGAAACGTTGCCCGCAGCCCGGAGGCACTGATGCACTCTGGGGGACACTCTCTCATCACCACAGCCTGAAACCGTCCCACCTATTACTGCAGGTGTGATGTTGGGTCGGACGGGCACTTCGGTGGGGGAGTGATGGAGATTACTGACTGGACTGCACTGCAATTAGCCAGGGACTGAGTGGTGTCTGCAATGGACCAGAAGATGTCTAGAATACCAAATCAGAAAAAAATTGGGACAGTATGCAGATAAATAGTGCAGATAAATAAAATACTGGAGTGTTTCTTAAGCCCCATCCAGAAAGGATTCGTTTCTCAGGGGGGTCCTGGGGTAGATTTCTCTTTAATGTCCTGTCTGAAACGACCATGTATGTGTTTTTCTCAGATGTCCTCTAAAAAAATTACAGGCTGAATTACCTGCTGTTTTTCGCTGAACTCTTACTTGATCGTAAGGTAATTTTAGTCCCGCCCGGACTCACATCTTCAAATTTCGCCACTTCCTGTATAATAAAATAGCTAACTGTTCACTGCTACGCACTTTAATTACACTTTGGGAGCGTGTTCCAACGGAGATTCACGTAAACACAATAGCATAAGTGGAAATGGAGGAGCTACTGAACCCATGCCTGAGGAAGCCAAAAAACTCACCGGTCCTCCTGTTTTTTTAATTGCATTTTGGAGTTTCATCACTGAAAAGAAGTGTGAAATATGTCTCACAAATGTCCCCCTGAGAAAATAATCCCCTCCGGATAGGGCTTTACTTTTAGTATTATTTAATTACAGACAGTATGAATTATATGCACTAACATTTCTGCATCCAGATTTTGCTGTTTTTTTTTTTTTGGAAAGTGGCAAAATGAAAGAAAAAAAAACAGCATGCAAACTGAACCACTCTGATCTCCTGTAGACAAATCTAAACAAATGCAACCTATTTTGCCTTATAGTACCATGCATGCACCACCACAAGCGAATTTTTGGGATTATTTAGTTTTTTTTAATACCACTGATTTCGGAAAAAGAAACCATCCCACCCATGCTGACCCTCCTTACAGGACAGCAGAGGAGACAGTGCTGAGTGTTTACTCCTGCAGGCTGAAGTGTAATTATCTGTAAAGATGAGCATGTTCAGCGGACGGTTGTTAGGAGTTTATGAGGGGAGAAATGTGTTTACTCAGACAGGCGGAATATAGCTGTGAGTGACGAGTTCAAACACACAGCCTGGTCAGATCCCAGCACCTCTCTTACACAGAACTAATGAGCTGTGGAGGGTCAGGATAGTGTGTGTGTGTGTGTGTGTGTTTGTTTGTTTAGAGGAGTGTAGAAGTCTGTTTTCAGACATTTTATGGACAAAACACACTTTTCACATATGACTGTGTAGCCTCCCATGAAGACACCAACATCATTAACCCTGAGGTCCCTGGTGCATCAAACTTAGTCTCCCTCCATGTTTCTATTACTATTTTTGCAACAAATACAGTGCAGAAATATGCTTTAAGCCCTATTCCGACGGGATTCGTTTCACACTTTTACTCTTCTACTATTTCACACATAAAACTCAGCCTGATTGCAATTAAAAAAATAGGAGGACCAGTGAGTTTTTAGGCTTTCTCGGTCACATGACATCATGTTCAGTAGCTCCTCCATTTCCACACGCTCTTGTGTTTACATGGATCTCCATGAATTCGTGCGCTCCAAAGTGCTTTTTTAATAAATTTAGGGTGACAAAACCCAAGGATTTGAATCTGGAAGGAACTAAAATCACACCACAGAGTTTGATTCTGGACGGGAATAAAATCACAGAGGACCCCCCATAAAAGGCAGAATTACCCCAGAACCCCCTGAGAAACTAATCACGTTCAGATAGGGCTTTACACACCTTCTGAATGAGTAGAATCAAGTCAGAGTTACAAGCCAATGAATGAGATAATCTTGTATGTCTGTCGTCAGTCTTAACTTGCAGCTTCCTCCACCTCTCCACTATAATTGGTAGATTTAGTTCTATATTTTGTGTGAAACTGTCCAAGAAGATTAAAAATCATTAAAAAGAACCTTGTGTAAACAGTTTGTGCAGCGGGTTTGGAAACGGCAGCACAGAAACAGTACAGGCTGGGGGCTCTGATTCATACGATATAGAAAATACCACATTAAAGGGCTTGATTTGAAGATGGACAAAGGTCAATTTATAAAATGTTAAAAAGTATAAACACATGTATCCACAAGTCACTATTAAACTATAAACACACATACTGGATAAAATCATTATTTACTGTTACCTGTAGATGCAGATTTATACTGGAATCAGGTCCAAAATGATTGCTATCAGACTACAAAAAACACACACACACACACACACACACACACTCTAGAATCTAAAATAATACTGGATACTCCATGACTATAATCTATAAATACTGCAGATCCATACTGGATTAAGTCACTAAATGATAGCTAAACATGGACATTTCAGATTCATACTGGTTTAAAATCACTTCACAGTTATTATAGTCAGATTGAAAAAAACTACAAACACTATAGATTCATACTGGATTAAAATCACACCACAATTACACCACAATTATTATCTACACACACTGCAAATAGACTTTTACTGGACTATTACAACTACACCCAATATTTATCCCTGCTGGATTAAAGTCACTCAACTATAACTAACTATAGAGACAGTATATTCATACTGGTTTAAAATCACTCCACAGTTTTTACAGTCAGATTGAAAACGATACACACACTGTAGATTCATACTGGATTAAAATCAATCCACAGTTTTTACAGTCAGATTGAAAAAGCTACTCACACTGTAGATTCATACTGGATTAAAATTACTCCACAGTTATTATAGTTAGATTGAAGAAAAGCTACTCACACTGTAGATTCATACTGGATTAAAATTACTCCACAGTTATTATAGTTAGATTGAAGAAAAGCTACTCACACTGTAGATTCATACTGGATTAAAATTACTCCACAGTTATTATAGTTAGATTGAAAAAAAGCTACTCACACTGTAGATTCATACTGGATTAAAATTAATCCACAGTTATTACAGTCAGATTGAAAAAGCTACTCACACTGTAGATTCATACTGGATTAAAATCAATCCACAGTTTTTACAGTCAGATTGAAAAAGCTACTCACACTGTAGATTCATACTGGATTAAAATCACTCCACAGTTTTTACAGTCAGATTGAAAAAGCTACTCACACTGTAGATTCATACTGGATTGCACAAACTGTCATTCATATATACAAATATATATAAATGAGAAATGTACTGTACAGTATATACAGTCTGTGACCCATACGTGTCCTGACACTGTATAAACCCCCTATGATGTGTGTGTGTGTGTGTGGTCTATAAAGGAAGGATGAGGGAGGGATAGAGGACAGGGACAGAGAGAAATTATGATATAGAGTGAGGTGGGAGGAAAGTACACAGTGGGATAAAGAGTGCAGAGTGACGGACGGCGGCGTGGCTTTTTTTCCACAGGTTTAGCTTTCCTGCGCTCTAATCCTCCTGCTTTCAGTGAAGAAAAACAAAAGGAGGAAGAGAGCTGTGCCAGGCTGCCTGAAAAAAAAAACTGCCACGCTTGGATAGAACCTCAAACAGCCTGTAAATAGCAACATCGGCCTGTAGCTTCCTATACAGAGGGAGAGGGAGGGGGCGAGAGTCACAGAAAGAGAGATAGAGAGAGAAAGAGAGAGACAAACAGGTGCATCCAGGGAAGAGCTCTCAGTCACGATGTCTCCTGGTGCTGCACGCAATGTTGCAAGGAATGCTCGCTCTGCAGTCCCCGCTGTATATGTGATAATTGCACATCTCGCCGACTACGCCAAAACTCCAACTTTACAGGAGAAGCAAAAAACCCTCATAACTTTCAGTAAAAGCCAATGTAACGTTATTTTATGCCAAGTCTTTTTGGAGCATTTCTATTATTCAGTCTATTCTGAAATTCTGCTACATTGTATAGAACACCTGTCAGATTTATTTTATGTCAAAAAGTAAAAAAACAGCAAAAATAGAGATGCAAGGTTTTTGCACACCAACAAAAATATTAGTCTTTTGGCTCAGGATAAGTATTTTGTGTAATTTCCTAAAATTCCCACAGCTTGGTTTAAAAACTGCTAAGAACAAGAATATACTGAGAGAATGATAATTCCATAAAAGTGCAAATTCATACCGGATTAAAATCACTCTATATTTAAATGTCACAACTCATTAAAAATGATGCGCACTGCAGATTCATACTGGATTAAAATCACTCCACAGTTATTATAGTTAAATTGTAAACACTCCACACACTGCAGATTCATACTGGATTAAAATTACTCCACAGTTAATATAGTCAGATTGTAAATAATACACACACTGTAGATTCATACTGGATTAAAATCACTCCACAGTTATTATGGTCAGATTGTAAGCAATACACACACTGCAGATTCATACTGGATTAAAATCACTCCACAGTTATTATAGTCATATTGTAAACACAACCCACACTGCAGATTCATACTGGATTTAAATCACCCCACAGTTATTATAGTCAGACTGTCAACATGACACACACTGCAGATTCATACTGGATTTAAATCACTCCACAGTTATTATAGTCGGATTGTAAGAAATAGACACACTGCAGATTCATACTGGATTTAAATCACTTCACAGTTATTATAGTCCTATTTTAAACAAGACACACACTGCAGATTCATACTGGATTACAATCACTCCACAGTTATTATAGTCAGATTGTAAACCCTACACACAATGCAGATTCATACTGGATTAAAATCACTGCACAGTTATTGTCATTGCCGGACACTTTTGGAAATCTGCACAGATAATAGAATTATGTTTCTAACTGAACTGATCTGTAACCAGGTCGTTAGTGGTTTACTGAGGGAGGATAAGCAGTTTACCTGCTGGAGCAGAGAGTATTGGATGCAGAATCCTGGGTCGGAGGGGAAGTACTCATCCGAAACAAACCGAACCCGGATTTGGTTCCCTTTGGAAACCTGAGGTCCAGGAACGTCCTGAGAGCCGCACCAGCGACCCAGAACCAAGCCCTCAGAGATCTCCTCCACCTCCACGTAATCATACCTGAAACAGCAGCAGAGAGAGAACAGTTCATATCAGAACCTGAAGCATATTTATACATTCTCCACGATTACTGCACTTGCTTTAGACTGGCATGGTGCCAATAGGTTCATGTTTGTTTATGCGCTCCAGTAAGCTCTATTGTATTTGCAAAACGTCTTTTATAGAGAAATTGAATTGAGCAGTGAGTTTGTGTGACTTTGCACATCTGTGTCAGGAATTTAAAGGAATGGAATGGATGTATAATCTAGGTCTAATGTAATAGGTGATTGGTGTATTTAAAATTCTAAGATAAAAACTGTTTTAAAGGAATATAATCTTAACAACAATGTTCCAAATTCTAATACAAAGACTTTTCTGGACAGTTAAGAAAGGTACTCAAACAAAGGCAGGATAAACTATTTTAATGCTCTTGCGCCCCTGAATATAGGTAGTACAAAAGACCACAGTCAACACTGCTGTTTCCTCACTGACAGCTTTATCTAGAATGATCAAACCAGATAAAATAAAACAAGACTTGTTTCAAGTATCTTCAACTTGCAGAAAAATAGGATTTAGACACATTCCATATAATTTCTAGCTTACAATGTCACTGCAATATTTTACAATTTAAGAGCACTATAAGAAAGCAAATATGAAAATATATTCCAAGCCATAACAGTATGAACAATAACAGTATTTCTAACAAATATGAACAATACATGTAAAGTTTTTCACTATTATGTATAAATGTTTTTTAGACAAATAAATTGCAAAGACTAGTACTGGCCACCCTTATCTAATCAATCACACACATTGTAGCTACACCGGTCTAATGGAATAATGGCCACAAGTCATACTGATGTCTTTTGAAGGTTTATTTCTCCTTTTCTCTCTCCCTCTCTCTGGTCCTTCATCGGACACACTGAAAACTACACAAAACAAAGCAACCGTTCAGCATATGCTAGCTAGCATAACAATACTGTGTACAACGCGAAACACAAGATGAGACAAAAATATAATGTTTTGCCAAGACACATTAGCTCTATGTTTCCAGGTAGAAAAATAAAGCATATCAAGAAAAGAACACTGTCCCTACTGTGAAACATGGAGGAGGCTCTGTTATGTTTTAGGACTGCTTTGCTGCATCTGGCACAGGGTGTCTTAAGTCTGTGCAGGGTACAATACAATCTCAAGACTATCAAGAGATTCTAGAGAGAAACATGCTGCCCAGTGTCAGAAAGTCTCACTCACAGGTCATGGGTCTTGCAACAGGACAATGACCCAAAACACACAGCTTAAAACACAGAGAATGGCTAAGAGGAAAACATTGGACTATTCCGAAGGGGCTTCTATGAGCCCTGACATAAATCCGATTGAGCATCTTTGGAAGGGGCTGAAACATGCCGTCTGAAAAAGGCACACTACAGACCTGAGACAATAAGGAGTGGGCCAAATACCTGCTGAGAGGTGCAGAAGTCTTATTGACAGTTACAGGAATCGTTTGATTGTAGTGATTGCCTCAAAAAGTTGTGCAACAAAATATTAAGTGAAGGGTAGCATCATTTTTTCCAGGCCTGTTTAATGAGTTTATTTTATTTGAATAATTCTGTTAAAGCAATGTCTGACTTTCATTTGTTCATTTTCTTAGAATTTGTATTTATTATTACTTTTGTCAGATTCAAGTTTCATGACCATTTATTCTTTCCTTAACGGAGAGGTACCAACAATTTTGTCAACGTTTATATTGGATAATATGGATTTGCTAGGGTGGGGTTGGACAGTAGAGAGACAGTTACTCCAACAAAAGCCCTTGAAATACCATTGATTTTAAAAGATAAACAATGAATATCCAGCTGTACCAATACTTTGCACTTTAAATATACCTAACTGACTTACATAACAAAGTTATTAAACATGAATGAGAAGATTTCTGATCAAAACATTACATAATCTAACTCAGCCCCCTTTTCTGTGTCCAGGCAGGCTAGCAGTCCTAGCAGTTAATTTGGACCGGGTTAATCTGCACCATGGGAAATTTGACTTTAATTGCTAGTGCAGAAACCCATTAGCATCATATGGCTAACAAATGTGCTACACCTGCAGCACATCAAGAGTGTGGGTGTAATAAGTGTGTGTGTGTGTGTGTGTGTATGTATGTGCAGCACACAAGATCAGCACTATCCCCTGTCACCTGTACACCGTTTAGTTACAGCAATAGCAACGGCTAACTGAAGGAATTATTGCAGCACAGAAGCTCAGAGCGGCTCATCTGAGAGTAACGGACGAGAGATTATTAACTACAACACCATTAAACACACATAAACATGCCCAGCAGCGTTGAGTGGGCGGGATTAACTCTGAGGAGAAGGGCGGAGGCTGGGAGAACCAGAGGGAGATGGAGAGGGGTATTAGCGTAAGACGCTGTTGAAATTAAACCCCATCATTTCTATTTAGCTGTAATTTCTCTGATGGCCTCCCTCAGACAAAACCAATTAAGCTCAACAAGCCTGACCATCATCTCAAGGTAGCCATTTGCGCTGCTCATTAAGGCCTGCTACCGCCTCAGCACATAATGAGGTCCAGAGGATGCTTCATATGAAGGAATTCAATAACCATAGCCTGGATTTTTAGATATTACTGAATATTTCAAAGCCTGGTTCGCTCTAAATGATTTGATTCAGATTTATATTTGATCGGGTGATAAATTAACGGGATAAAAAGATGGGATAATAGATGTAAAGATTTTTTTAAGATACAGGACTGTAAAAACAGAAATACTGATGGAATAAAACTGTAATCAAATGAAAATAAACACATGATTAACTTGAATTTAATGACAAAAAAAAACAGCACATGATTTACAAACATCCTGTCATGGAGATCTTTAGCTCCACCCATTTCTTTTTTACTAATATCTGTACAGGCTAACTGCATGGCAAGAGACTTGGTGCAAACAGGACTGGAGAAAGTCAGCATGCAGAATTTGCACTTTGAGAAACAATTAAACATGCTTTTCTGGACAAGCTGAGAGATACAATACCATCCCACGTGAACAGTACAGCAATACAAGCACTTTTAAAGGCACGTAAACTAGGGGTGGTAATCGCATGGCATTACCCACATATGATTTCCTCATTCTCTCTCTCTCTCTCTCTCTCTCTCTCTCTTTCTCTTGTTTCATCACTTGATGAAAATGCCAGAAACAAGAGTTGTCTGTTCATAGCATAGAGCACCAAACACACTGTATCATTGTATTCTGTGCCTGCTGATCTCCAGACAGCTGTCAGTCTCCAGCTTTATCCTGACCTCCTCCCTGCTCTAGAGCCGCTGCAAGGCCTGGATGTAATGCCTGTTTAGCAACATTAAGAAAAAGTTCCAAGAAGTTTAGCAGGTAATCGAGGAGCAGAAAGAACAGCAGTAGTTCTTTATGAAGAATCTTGCAAATTTGTGATATTCATTGTCGGTTCAATAAATAGTATTATCATGGATGTAGCGTGAAAGTCTATTATTTAACCAGCCTTCTAGACATTTTATAATGAATTTGAATTTAACGCTAATGACAAAAAAAAAACAGCACATGACTTACAAACATCCTATCACATTACCACACTGGAGTTCAGTGAGATCTTTAGCTCCACACATTTTTTACTAATATATTTACAGGCTAACTGCATGGCAAGAGACTTGGTGGCAACAGGACTGAATCAAACATGTTCAGTCAGCATGCAGAACTTGTACGTTGAGTAACATTAAACATGCATTTCTGGACAAGCCGAGAGATACAATACCTGCAGAACATGAGCTGAAGCTTGGGCAAGCAGTTGGCACTTATTGGCCCCAAGCCAACTATTCCCTTTTTACTATATTACTATTCACGGTGCCAAAGCTATTTCCAGCTGTATCAAACAGAGATAATCAACTTCTAGAAAAGCGGCATGTTTTAATTAGAGTTAACCATAACTTTATACACAACACACAAACACACACACAAACACACACACAAACTAATTGTATCCCTCCTGTGACTCTTTTGGGGTTTCTTGCCACAATGCTTTGATGTAGCCTGGCCTAAAAAAAACCCAGCCAAACCATTTAAAAGAGGAAGGAAACACACAGTCCAACACACACACACACATCTAAATACACACACACTCACAGTAAGCCGGTGTTATTCTTGCTGGTGCGGGTGCGATGGTTCTGCAGCACTCAATAAAGCCGGGCTTCAGCGGCGTGCCAAGGCCTGCTACCAATCATTCCACTGGATGGGGCATGCTAACCCTGTGTGTTTATGCGTATTTGTGTGTGTGTGTGTGTGTGTGTGTGTGTGTGTGTGTGTGTGCGCTCTTGGCTTTCAGGGCAGAGTGTTTATCTTCAGTCCACATTCGGTAAAAGCAACACAGTCATCACACACTGTGCTAAAAACAGACAATTGCACACACACACACAGAAGCAGTAAAGCTAAATTGCTCTGAGGATGGAAAAGTTTTTGCCAAAGATAAAATGGGAAAAAGAGAGATGAACATTTTTTGAAAATAAATAAATAAATAAATAAACACTGAAAAACATAGATATCTCAAGTCACATGTATTTTTCTTTTAGGCTGGAATAGATTGGCATGATCTTAGCTCACATCCTTCTCTCAGCCTCAGTGACACTCCTGTTTTTCTCAGATTGTCCAGAAATGCATGTGTAAACACAGTCATCACATACTGTGCTTAAAACAGACAATTGCACAGAAAAAAATGTAAAATTTTAAAATGAACTTAAATCAGTTCAGTTTAAAGTAGCATGTCTAGTGTTGGCCAATACTAGTAGTGCTAATAGCATTGCTTGATCCCTTTTTAGCATACAATAAATACATTAGCAAGTATCAGTTTGAGAAAAAAAGAAAATCAAGCCGATACCGATATAAATTGGAAATCATTGTGCATCCCCGATTTGTACAATTTGTACAATTTCATATGTTCTTTCTACAAACTAATGCAACATAATGTAGCATGAAAAATACAATATCAGCTTTAAAATCTGTGTGTGCTTTAAAAAGTGTGTTTTTCATCCACTTAGGTTTAGCAAATTATGAAAACGTACAAAAATCCTGAATACTGATTAAAAAAGTTAGATTTTTGCCAAAGATAAAATAGGAAAAAGAGAAGTGAAAAAAGAACTTTTTGAACAAAACACGGAGGTAATATAATTCTCTTGTAAGCTTCACCTCAGTCTACGTGCTTTCCTCAATCTCAGTGACACTTCTGGATTTCTCAGCTTGTCCAGAAATGCATGTGTAAAAATTTACTAAAGGCTCAAAGCATAATGCCCAGTTCTCAACATGATTCTGAAGTTGATGTTTTAAGCTTTAAATGCTACATAATGCTGCTTTAAATCCAATTAAATGTCCTTTAAGTGACACTTTACTTTCTCTTAATTTTTATATCAAAGAACCATATTTACTGTTTTGGAAAAAAAAGTTTCTGATGTTTTCTGTGGTTCCTCAGTAAAATTAGCAGCTTGTGATTCCTGCATGGTGGGAATTGACAGCACACATTTAAACCTGCTAGTAATTAAAGAATGATGCATTATTGATGAGCCATCTGCACATTCTGCTCCATCACTCCTCAACACGCTCTTCACAGAGAAAGAGAAAAAGAAATATAGGGCATATTTGACCTTGTTAAGGGGCTGAATTTGGCACTGACATTTGTGAACTGAACACAAAATAAGGTTAACTCAACATTGTTCAGCGTGCTCATAGCACATGGCGATGTGAATTACTGGAGATGGAGTGAGGTCTGCTAGAGAGTGCAGGTGAAGAAATTAACATTCCTCCATCCAGAATGTCACCTGGGATTACACCATAGAAGGCTAATATTTCCACCCACAGTGGGCAGGCCAGTGGGTGGCGTCTGGCTAGAATTGTCCATGCATACAATTCTTCAACTTTGGAAGAAATCATATCCACATTCAAAGCAGGAGACCCCGCCCATATAACTCACAGGTCAGTGCAAAGTTCCTTAGCACTGGTGGGCCTGAAAAATCATATACATATCTGCACCTATTCAGCTTATAGCAATTTCAATAACTTGCTGCCTAATACTGTACTCACCACTGTAATCAGATCATCAACTGCTTTAATGATTGATTTATCTCACTTGTCAGTGGTACTGATGTTATGACACTCTTAATGTGAGTCTTTAAGTCACAGTAACAGAAACGGTGTGTTTAAAAAAAAGTTAAATATAATCATGAAAAAAATACATGATTTATGTATTATGACCTAAACAATCTCATGGGTCTCAAACCAATGAACTGATCCATAATCAGTTTCAAATGAGCCACATACACAGCCTGGAAAAAAAAAATTAACCACCGAAAAAAAAGGTAACACACTAGTATTTCATCGGACTGCCTTTAACTTTGACTGCTTTGGACACATTCGCTGTGGCATTGTTTCAATATGTTTCTGCAATGTCACAAAGTTGCATTAATTTTTTCACCAAGATCTTGCATTGATGATGGTAGAGTCTGACCTCTGCGCAAAGTCTTCTCCAGCAAATCACAAAGATTCTCAATGGGGTTAAGTTTGTTAAATGATGATCTCATGCTCCCTGAGCATTGTCATCGTGGAATATGCTCGTGCCATCAGGGAAGAAAAAATCCATTGATGGAATAACCTGGTATATACTCAGTATTTTCAGGTAGTCAGCTGACCTCATTCTTTCAGCACATACTGTTGCTGAACCTAGACCTGACCAACTGCAGCAACCCCAGATAATTTATTTACTTACTTAAATCCAGGTGGGGACATTTTTTTGGCCAGGCAGTGTAGATCAAGAAAGCCTTAAAAACTCATGTTTTCAGAGGGCCGGGACAGACAGAATAGCTGATGATAGTTGTGTGTGTGTCTGCTATATCCGAGCTCTTGGTGTTTCACTGCTTTATTAGGTGTTCTGTGCTGATGTGGGTCAGAACCGCAGCTCATCTCTTAGTAGAACCGTGCTGACAGTGTTTACACAGCACCGGATCAGCCTCATCACAGCTGTCTTAATCACGGGAAAACCCAGGTATCGCTATCAGGCTTTCCTGAACCAAATATCTCATTTCTACCCCTTTCACTGAAAAAAAACTGCTATTAATAATTCATCAGAGAGAGACAGACAGAAAGAGAGAAAGAGAGAGAGAGAGAGAGAGAGATAGAGTGAGGGGGGGGGGGCAAGTAAGGAAAAAAGAACAAGTGACAAAGAGGGAGGAGAGAGAAAAAGGGAGCAAAAGATAAAAGGAAAATAGCAAAAAAGAAAAAGAGAAAAAAGGTAGGAAGGAAATGAAGAACAGAAGAACGGAAAGAAGGATGGAAAGAAGGATGATGGAAGAAAGAATGGAAGTAACAAAGGAAGGAAGAATAGGTGAAAAGGCTGAATGAGGGAAGAAAGAATGGGAGGAACAAAAAAAGGAAGCCTGGAAGAAGGGATGACAGGAGAAAAAATAGAAGGATGGAAAGAAGGAAAAAGAAAGGAAGGAACAAAGTAAAGAGGATGAAAGGGAGGAGAAAGAAAGAGGGCAAAAGAGCAAAAGATAAAAGGAAAAATAGCAACAAAAGAAAGAGAAAAAATTTAGAAGGGAAGAAAAAAAGGAAGAAAGAATTGAAAGAAGGATGAGGAAGGAAAGAATGGAAGGAAAAAAAGGAAGGAAGAATGAAAGGAGGGATGATGAAAGAAAAAAAAGGAAGGAACAAAGAAATGAAGGAAGAATAGAAAGAAGGAAAAAGAAATGAAGGAAAAAATGAAGGAAGTAAGGAGAGGAAAAAGGAAGGCAGAAAAGAGGAAATATAGATCAGAAGGAAAGAAATGAAGGAAGAAAGGATAGGAAACAAAATAGAGATATATTGAGATATATTGTATAGAACAAGAGAGAGAGAGAGGGAAAGGAAAGAAGGGAATAGAGAAGTAAAAAAATAAGAAAGAAAGGATGGTGAAGAAAAGAAGATAACGAGGTAGAGAGAAGCACGGAGAGAAAGAAAGAGAGAAAATGAGAGAAAGATCATTAGAAGAGATATCTACACATATTTGGACGATAACAGTCAGCTCTCCTGAGCTAAACTGACTGACTGTGTTTTCCAGGACTGTCCAGTAGGAGGGCCTGTCGGCACAGCTGGCCCGGCTCCAGCTCTCTGAGTGATATTTGCAGGAACACGTCATGTGATCTATTATTGGCACTTCGGGGAATCTGAGTGTGAAGAAAAGGCTGCGCATTGATTTGTGATTCCAGAACCTGCAGATTTCACTGAAAAATGTCTCATCAATCTCAGCGGGTGTCCCATCGAAGCCGGCGGCTTGCGGGGCACGTCCAGGATTCATGTCCTGCTCATGTGTCTATATTTTTTAGAAGGACATTACTGAAGTCTGGGAGAAGAAATAAGGTCACCTGGAATATTCTTGCTGTTACAGATTAATAAGTGTCCTGCCACGACCATTCTATATAATTAAAAACCTTATTTATTATTTCTTGAACCATTCTTTGCTTTGTGTGCTTAGGGTCATTGTCTTGCTGCATGACCGACCTTCTTCTCAGATTCAGTTCATAAACAGAAGTCCACACACATATATATATATATATATATATATATATATATATATATATATATATATATATATATATATATATATATATATATATGCCTTTCTCCATTCTCTGATATAATTCAGAATTCATTCTTCTATCACTGAAGACAAGCCGTCATGGCCCAGATGCAGCAAAAAAGCCCACACCATTATACTACCACCATCATGTTTTACAGATAAGATACAGTTCTTATGTTGGAATGCAGTGTTTTCCATTCACCAAACCAGAAAGTTCAATTTTGGTCTCATCCTTCCTCTAAATATTTCTAAATAGCCTTATGGCTTGTCCACATGATTTTTAGCAATCTGAAGACGAACAGCAATGTTCTTTTTGGAGAGCAAAAAGAGCACCCCCCTTGCAACCCTGCCGAGAGTGACCTGGGTGACTCAGCTCAGTATGTGGAGGACAGAAAAAGCTTTTAACCAGAACACCATAGCAGTCGCAGGGCAAATATATACAAATAACTGCAGGAATAGAATAGCTCTGCAGCTGCGCTTCTCAATATGCATCAGCACTGACTTGCTCAGTCCATCTCACTCCATCTCACAAATAGCCTCTTCTCCACTCTCAATCTGTAGCAACAGCAACACATGCATAATCACCTCACCCTTATCTCTGGCTTATAAGCCCTCATGGTTTGGATGTGTGGTTAATTTATACAAAACTGATATGCTTATCTATATTTGTAGCTTCATTAATTGACTGTTCACTTGTTGCCTAACATAAATCCCTCTTTTGCAGGTGACACTGGAAGTAGATCATCTACAACAGGTTCTTCACCTCAGTCATTTTATGGGTGATATACACTGTGACATGCAAAAATGTCAGGAAACATGGGATTAATATTGTACCCCGTGACTTTTTCACATGCTCCCATGGAATCTAAAGAAGCTAAAGGATGCTGCACTGTCATATGTGACATATAGGCAGGGTCTCCTGCATTGAATTTTAATGTACTGTGTGTGAGTTGCATGTCTGATTGCATAGACATATCATGGCTTACAAAAGTATTCATACCCCTTTTTCACATTTTATCGTCACCTGGCAACCACAAACTTAAATGTATTCTACTGAGATTTTAGGTGATGAACCAACACAAAAAAGAAACACATATTTGTAAAGTGGAATGAGAATAAATCAAAAATTTTCTAATGCAATCAATTGCCTTTAGAAGTCAGTTAATTAGTTAATAAGGTCCAGCTGTGTGTAATTTACTATCAGTATAAATATAAACACCCGTTCTGTGAAGGCCTCAGTGGTTTGTTAGAGAACCCTAGTGAATAAACAGCATCATAAAGACCAAGGAACTCAGCAGACAGGTCAGAGATAAAGTTGTGGAGAAGTTTAAAGCTTTGAAAATCCCAAGGAGCACTGTCTAATCCAGGGGTGTCCAAACTTTTTTTGTTGGGGGCCAGAAGGAGAAAAATATTTGAAGTCAAGGGCCACACGCCGTATTAAAACCAATAAAGAAATATACCACTTTAAATAATACATTTTTCCTGATTATTTCATTTATACACCATTTTACTTGAGTTACTATCTTTCTCTTTGACACTTTTCAAATTGATGTTTAATTTCATGATGGCCCGTTTTTCTGCACTAGAAATGCGCACCCTCTCCGCTTTTAGACTCTTTGGTCCGTTTTTCTGCGCTAGAAATGCGCACCCTCGCCGCTTTTAGACTCTTTGCCCCGTTTTTGAAACCTAGCGTTCAAACGTTGAATCTCACATTATAAAAACCTGCTTAACAGCGGGCCATCTATTTCTAAAATACCTCGCGGGCCGTAGTTTGGACACCCCTGGTCTAATCCATCATCCAAAAAAAAAAAAAAGGATTCTATAACTGCAAACCTACCAAGACCTGGCCATCCACCCAAACTGACAGACGGAGTAAGAAGGGCATGTGTCAGAGAAGCAACCAAGAGGCCCATGGTAACTCTGGAGGAGTTGCAGAAATCCACAAATCAGGTGGGAAAATCTCTCCACAGGACAGCTATAAATTGTGCACTCCACAAATCTGGCCTTATTGGAAGAGAAGCAGCACTGTCCAGTGTGTGGGTAGTAACACCTTCTACAATGTATTCCCGGAAAACAAGTGACACTGTGGGTTCAGGAACATCTCATGAAATGATACTTAATACAACGTATCAATACGATATGACCAAAATAATACAAAAGGTTTCTCTATAACTTCAGACATGGAACACATCATCCATCTCACTCACAAGATATCACCTCACAGCTTATGCAGGTGTGGGTGATCTCAAGCTGTCCCCTGAGGAAACACCTCACAATTTAAGTTATATACTGCCCTATGATTTTTGGCTCTGAAAACACATCAGGACTGAAAGACTAAGCCTTATTTCCCCCCTTCGGCTGCTGATTGCATCATCAAACATCTCTAGCAAGCAAACTCTGAGGAATAAAAGTAATAACTGAGAGCTGAGGCACATTTCTCTCTGATCTGTCTGAGCTTTTAGAACTCCTATTACAGGAACCGCAGGGGTGTGGGGGGGATTGGGACACAGTAAAAGGAATGTGTGGTATTCTGTTTTCTGTTCAGATTTCATGACTAGACATTATTGTTCTTCAAAAAAATATGCTAAGATACTAATACTGGCCCACATGCAATGCTGTTCATTCTTTATGATGCTGCTGTTGGTACCATTGGCAATATGTTTTTTATAAATGTAAGCTGCATGTAAAACTACAGAGGCATACTCTAGAATCAAACATATTGACACTTAGTAGCTTATTGTCTTAATCATTACCTCAAAGAAGCATTTTCCCATTAAAATGTTTTTTTTTCCCACCAATAGATACTGGTCTAGAGCTTCAGAATCCCAAAATCCTGCCTGGCTGCTATGTTGGTTAGTATCACGGTTCTAGCCTTGCTGAGACTGGCTGTTAGCATTGGGGCTAAACCTCCCTGACCATGCCCAAGCCTGACTGCTGTGGTTCTTAACATTATGGCTATAACCCTCTGCCAAAGCCGGCTGTTTGCATAGTGAATATACAGCCATAGTCTTTGTTAAGCCCAGGTGCTATGCCTGTTAAAAGCACCCTTAAAGTGTGAACTTGGCAGTGTAGCATGCTTGGTGTTGGGTTACCCAATGAATAAGTGCTTGCTTACTTGCAGACTCCGTCCTCTGGGTCCTCCAGGCCGAAACGAGAGTCAAAGGTCAGCTGGATTCTGGAGCCTTCGCTGGCTGTGACCAGCCTCCACACGATGGCAGTGTTGCGGGGGTAAGTGTGCGGGAACCCGGGGCTGTGTATCATTCCCTCACCGCTCACCCTCACCACCTTCTCATGCTGAGACTCCTGAACTCCTACAGGGAGAGAGAATGAGAGAGAGAGAAAGAGAGAGAGAGAATGTTAGCATTATATTTTAGCACAATTTAGACCTGGCCTGTAATTTAACACTTATTAACAAATGATGTAATCTGAAATCCCAATAAGGGGGCGCTAAAAGCCCTCAATATCTCAATACTTTGTAAAAAAACGGTACAGTTCCTTACTTATTTAGTACCGGTACTTTAACCCAGCTGACACCAGTGAATCAAAATTTAGTAGAAAGTCTTCTCTAGTCAGTAAATACAGTTATCCCTACAAAAGCAGGATAAAACATAATTTTTTTTCTTCTTTCAGAAAAACAGTTGTCCCAAAACCTTTGTCCGTATAAAGTAACTGGCTCAATATTATATAAAGAGTATACAAAGGCTTGCAGTTAGCATCATGCTAATTGGTGTACAACACTATTAAGACTTATAAAGAGAACTGGAGGTGCTACGAATATTTGTTAACCAAAATTATTTTGTAATAATATTTGTATATATTTGTAAATGGCAAAAAATCATTTATATAAAACAAAAAAGCAAAAATAGCCTAAATTTATGCTTAATAAACGTAATGGTGACAAAGTGTCAAAATGACAGTAAAAACAAAAAAAAAAAAAAAAAAGAAAAAGTTGCATCCCTACACAGAATTTAAGATAAAGTGTGTCAAAGCTCGACAACTAAACTGTAACTGGGGTTATACAAATTAGATTTTTACTTACTTTATTTATTTATTTATTTTAGGTTTTATTTTTAAGAAATAAGAATGATTGAATATTCACCACAGAAAGAGTCAGTTAAACAAATCAACATGGAAGGCAATGGCCCAAACCAATAGAGGCTACCCTTTATTGAGTATTGATCACCTCATATCCTGATAATTACACGCAAAAAGATATATGAAAACAATTTTGTATAATCAATAAATAAAAATGAGCTGAGTTAGGCGTTGAGGGTGGCACTGCTAACACAGCACACGCTGTGACCGATCTCAGCAATAATCCTCAAGGACGTTACCTTCACTCCACAGACAGTTATGATCGGTAATGATCAGATTCATCACTGCAGCCGTAAAAGTCTGAGTACAGCAGAACTGCAGCGATACAGAAACGCTGGCTGATGTTCTAATCACACACAGAGACCAGCGCCGCAGAAGGTCAGTATTGATCAGATGGAGCTGAACCCGGTTAGCAGTGAGCAAGCTGAAGCTGAGCCCAGGCCTGGAGCTGCGGTTATTCAGTAGAAATGATGACGAACGCTCTCGTGTTTTAACAAGATATGAGGAGCTGTTCCTCCCTAAAGCCAGAGTTCTAACTGCAGCACAAGACTAGTGCCAAAACGTGACAACACACATATATACTAGAGCTGTGTATTAGCAAGAACTTATGGGCTTATGATTTAACATAAAGTGATATATTGTGATACTGTAAATCAAATTTTAGAACAAAAACTGTCATAGTATAAAAATGACACTATAAACCTATCCGGATGGGATTTGTTTCTCAGGGGCGCATAGATGAAAAATATCTCACACTTCTACTCATTGAAAAAACAGGAGGACCAGTGAGTTTTTTGGTTTCTCTGTCACATGACATGACGTTCAGTAGCTCCTCCATTTCCACTCGCTTTTGCATTTACGTGGATCTCTGTGGAAACGCACACCCAAAGTGTAATTATGGTGTGTAGCAGAGGACAAATAGTTATTTTATATTAAACTCTGAGATGTGAGTCTGGATGGAACTAAAACTACCAGACGACCACGGAGTTTAGAGAAAACACTAGGTAATTCAGCCTGTAATTTTCTCAGAAAAATACATGCATGGTCGTTGCAGATGGGAATAAAATCACAGAGGATCTCCCATAAAAGAGAAAATTACCCAAGGACCCCCTGAGAAACTAATGCCGTCCGAATAGGTCTTATGACATATTTATAAAACCTGAGTAAAAGAAAAGTTTACTTTTGATCCAATATAGTGAGATCTAACAATAGAATGCAACACTGCTATATGTATACTGTACTGATACTGTATTTTTGAAAATCTATGCAGTGTTGCCAAACAAAATATATTGCATACAATACAATATGATGCTAATCATTTCTTACACCCCTAACATATATAGTATGTTATTGTTATTAATATGTTTTATCACTGGAGGAAACCTGGTCTTAAACATACTAAAATACTCTGTGAAGCATTTAGAGGGTTATTATCTAGGGTGCTTTTAAATTGGCTGGTAACAGGATGAACTGATCCTGTGCTACAGAGATAACTCTTGGTCTTCCTTTCCTGGGGCAGTGCTGATGAGTGCCAGTTTAGTCATTACATTTTTATGCTCTTTTCAAATGCAACTTTCTTTCAAAGTCCTTGAAATTTAACCATCATTTCCTAAAGCATTTTTTGCCATAATATGGATTAGAACATTACTCAAATAGGTCTATTCACTGTATACCAACTCTACCTCTTCACAACTTTACAACTGATGCTCTCAAACACATTAATAGGGGCATGAAATTCAAGTAATTTACTCTTGACAAGTTGAGCACAGCTGTTAACTGAAAGACATTCCAGGTGACTCTACCTCATGAAGCTTACTGAAGAAATTCAGCCAAGACGTGCAAAACCGTCATCTCAGCAAGAGGTGTATTATATATTGTTGAGGTATTTAATATTTATTTATTTAATAAATTAAATAAAGTTTAACAGATCAAACATGAAATATAGATCGTTTAGAATGTCTGCAATCAAGCTAAATCCACAGTAAATGTAACAAACACTGCACATTTTTGTTATTTTTGCATTTTGCATTACTGTGGCAAACTTCTTATGATTTGGGGTTGCAGTAGTTACTGAATAAACTGTTTCAAAGTTAATATCTGGACAGTAATCTGAAGTTTAAAGGGTTAAACATTGTCTATAGGACAGTTGAGATCCTCTCCGCGGGTGAGGGATGGTTGTTTTGTTGGTCTGGGCGGTGAGTGTCCTGGTTTCGAGGACGGGACAGACAGGAAGGGGAGATTTAATGGTGTTTTATTGTGAGGTGAAGTGTTTTTGTGTCTGCAGTCAGACGGAGAGGGTACCTGGTGGCACTGAGGAGGTTTGGGTTTCCAGTGGCTTTAATAGAGCTGTCTATGTGTGTGTGTGTGTGTGTGTGTGTGTGTGAAAGGTGAGGGGGGGGATCTGTCGGCGGGGGGGTCCCCTGGGTGGGCTCTGGGTGTGGGAAGTGTGTAAAACCCTTTCAGCACTGCAACATTCCAGCAGCTGTCTGTTCCCATCACACACTTCCCTTACAACATCACACACTTCCTGTGCAGACACTCTCACCTACACACACACACACACACACACACACATTCAGTAATAGCGATGCAGCAGTCAGATATGCTGGATCAGGTTTAGCACTGATGCTAACCTCATTAACCTCTAAGATTAGCATGAAATAACTCCACATATAAACCAATATACAGCCAGCTGAAGTAATTAACACTGATGACCTGTCCCAGGTTCCAGTGCCACTTTTCTAGCAACACCTTTACCATAGCAACCGATACCTATACCATAGTAACACCTAAGCAACCTCCTGGCAACACCTTAGGAACTAACACCTATACCAAAGCAACGCTTTAGCAGCCAGCACCAACACTTATGCCACAGGAGCATCTTAGCGACACACTGAAATCCACTTAGCAACACCTTAGAAACCAACACTTATACCACAGGAACAGTTTTGCAAATAACACTTATACCTCAGCAACATCTTAGCAACTGCCTAGCAACATCCTAGAATCTGCCAAAGCAACTTCTTTTAAACCAACAGCTACACCACAGCAACATCTTAGCAACTTTTATGCCACAGCAAAACTTTAACAACCAACTAACAACACCTTGAAAAGCATCTATGAACATTTTAGAGACACTTATACCACAGCAACACCTTATCAACTGTCTAGCAACACACTGGTATGAACCTAGCAACATCTTAGAAACCAACACTTAGACCACATTAACCCCCAAGCAACCTACCAAGCAATGTCTTTGCAACCAATGCCTATAACATAGAAACACCTTAGCAACTACCTTGCGACACTGTAGAACCCAACATCTATACCACAGCAGCACCTTAGCAACTGCCTAGCAACACACTGGTATCCAGCTAGCAAGATACTACAGTATACTACAGTAACACCTTAGGAACAATTAATTGTGTAGCAACAAAATAGTAACTGCCAAATCAATGTCTTTGCAACCAAAAGCTACACCACAGAAACACCATAGCAACCACATTTTTAAAGCAATTTATGATTGATGATACCAACATGTATATGTGCTTTTATTATACAGTGTTACAAAAACAATATTATAACATACAGCTGTGGAAAAAAAATTAAGAGACCACTTCAGTTTCTGAATCAGTTTCTCTGATTTTGCTATTTATAGGTATTTGTTTAGGTAAAATGAACATTGTTGATTTATTCTATAAACTACAGACAACATTTCTCTCAAATTCCTAATAAACATATTGTCATTTAGAGCATTCATTTGCATAAAAAGTGAAATGGGTGAAAAAAAATGGATGCAGAGCTTTCAGACCTCAAATAATGCAAAAAAAGGGCATATTCATAAAGTTTTAAGAGTTCTGAAATCAATATTTGGTGGAATAACCCTCTTTTTAATTACAGTTTTCATGCATCTTGGCATGTTCTCCTCCACCAGTTTTACACACTGCTTTTGGATAATGTTATTCCACTCTTGGTGCAAAAATTCAAGCAGTATAGATTGGTTTAATGGCTTGTGATCATCCATCTTCATCTTGATTATATTCCAGAGGTATTTAATTTGATAAAACTCAAAGAAACTCATTATTTTTAAGCAGTCTCTTATATTTTCAACTACATAAAAAATGTTGGGTAATGAATGTACTATATAAAGAAAGATAATACAGTACATCACAAAGCAAAACTTGCTGGTATATTTAAAAATCGCTGATGTATTAACGGCTAAACCCAGTCAGGACAACTGGTAGACCATGAAACCCCCCGACTCTGCACGAGACCCTTTAACACCTCTAACAGTCCGGATACATCTTCAACACTCTGAGAGTCTAAAAGAGACACAGTGATTCATGCCAGACACAGGAGTCTGTGGCAGCGCCAAGAGCAACAGCAGGAGTAATGATTTACCCATCAGCCCCTGCTCTTACGCTCAGCCTCCGGCACAAACTGGAGCCTTCAGGACTCAAGAAGAACACGAAAAAACAGAGCTCGGATTGGAGGAAATTAAGAAAATAATCATTAGATCAGGAGCGTTTGATATGTTCAAGAGCAGCATGAAAAGTGTTTTCAAGACGGTGGTACAGAATAGCGAGAAAAAAAAAAAAAACCTTTATAAAACACCTCTAAGTTACCAGGAACAATAAATGATCAACATTTAGACTAATATAGAAATTCTTGGTCAAATTTATTAAGCTACACATACAGAAATAGTGTGTACCGAATGTGTATAGCATGAAGCAGGCCAGTCGTCACAGCATGGAGTTGTAGAGGTTCCTAATGGAATCTCATTCAGCTCCAGTATTTTCACACAGTTCCTGCAGATTGTGCAGTAGGGTTGGGAGTATTGATATTGCACCCACACAATTTCAATCAGGGATAGGTCTGGTGATGCAGCTGGCCATGACATAGCATCTTCAAGATCGATCTTTCAGATGGTGGCAGCATGTGAACATTTTCATTTTTTTCTAGAAACTATGGGCAACATTTCTCCCAAATTCCAAATAAAAACATCGTCATTTAGAGCATTTATTTGCAGAAAATGAGAAATGGCTGAAATAGCAAAAAAGATGCAGAGCTTTCAGACATCAAATAATGCAAAGAAAACAAGTTCATATTCGTAAAGATTTAGGAGCACAGAAATCAATATTTGGTGGAATAACCTTGGTTTTTAATCAAAGTTTTCTTGCATCTTTGCATGTTCTCCTCCACCAGTCTTACACACTGCTTTTGGATAGCTTTATGCCACTCCTTCTTCTTTTGATCTTTAAGATGGTAGAAGCATGTGGATGAGCACTTTTCTGTTGGAATATCACACTGGTAAAAGCAGTGTTCTCAAGTCTCACGCTTTGAGCGTGTGACACACGCACCTCAGCGAGTTCCAATCCATCGGCTGTATATTATAATGTACTCTCGTTGAGCCAATCAGAATATAGATCGCTCTGTTGTTAGGCAGAACTAGTCAAAGAGGGTGGAGTTTCAGCCAGAGTGTCAGGCGCGCCCCCCACCATTGAACAACTGACGAAAACAGCGCGCATCCAACACCCCCCTCCCCCCCAAATCTCACTCCCACCAAACTTCAAAACTTGAGAGCCCTGGGTAAAAGGTATGTCCACTGATTTCAGGAGGTTGCATTAACGTAACGTTGGGCTGTCAAAGTGCCTGTAATGAAGACAGTGCTCAATAGTAATCTGGCATCATAGTAAATATAAACATTGTCACCCCACACCATGACACTTTTAAACCTGCGCCTTCTGAACACATGACATCTGACAAAAAGCTTGTCCCTGAAGACGTCCTGCTGTGAAGCAGCGAAGAGGTGAAGCACCTGCTCGCTGTCCTTCTATAGTAAGTGAGTTTCATGTCGGTGAATGTTCTGCTCGGGGAAGCGTGAAGAAGCGACAGTGTGTGGTAATGGAGCGTACGCTGCAGATACAGCAGATAGAGGTGAGGTTAAAAAATGCTGAACTTCTCCTTTAACCCCTTTAAATCCTGTGGGTGGATCCAACACTTCAGTCTTTTGTTTTACTCTAAAAACTGCATTACTGCCACAATCAGCATCAATTTTACCAACCCGAATACAGAACCCTGTGTATGATTTGTGATAAACTAAACAACAACCCAATAATTCATAATATGGCCCTGAAATATTATCACAATGTTTCAGGGTATTTTTGTAATAGCAATATTCTTGGCGATATGACAAATAAAATATATTTTAAAAAATTTGCTAAGAAAGAAAATAATTTTTAAGAAGATTTAAAACATGCAGTAGAAACTTTCAAAAAGGAAATCTACAAATGTTTGTCAGTTTTGTAAACTGTAAGTTACTAAGACCCTGATTTTGAATAACATAATTGTGTTGCAAAAATAAAGTTATATGACAACAAAAATGTGCTATAAAACTAAAGTGTGAAGCATATTTAGTGCATGCATATGGAGGGCACATTTTTTGCTAAAATAAAGTGGTAAATGCTGCATACAAAATGGTGAGCACCAGATATTAAGTGGTGAGCACCACATTCTAACTGGTGAGCACCATTTATTAAGCAGTGAGCACTGCACACAAAGCATCAGATACTAAGTGTTAAGCACCATATATTAAGCAGTGAGCACTGTATACTAAGCAGCAGGTACTAAGTGGTGAGAAACAGATACTAAGTGGTGGGCATCACATACTATACACCAGATACTAAGGGTGAGCACTGCATACTAAATGATCCATATAAACGGCAATCAATTAAAAGTAAACATAAGAACAATGCAAAAAATAATAATTTACCAAAACTAAAACATATATATATATATTAAATGTGAGACATTTTTGCTTATTTTGAGCAAAAAACTGCCAATGGGGTAAATATTTTTTTCTTAGTAAGATTTCTTAAAATAGTCTTGAATCAAGTAAAAATTTGGACATGATAATCAGAAAAAAGTGCTCATTTTTAAGTTTAAATTACTTAAAATAAGGTGAGAATTAAAAGTCAGACTGAATTAGGTTGCCGTTTCTAAAATCCACAAGACAAAAAAACTTATCAGAGAAAATTTTTATTTGTTTGGAGTGTTTCATAAGAAATTTAAAGGAAATTTTAAGAAAATCACTTTTATAACTATGGAGTTTTCTTTATCTTGTCAAAACATTTTGCAATATTATTGTGATGACTGATACGATATGGCTCACCTCTAGTTCTGCATTAGGATTAATATCGTTGTAATAAAGCTAGGGTTCAGTGATGATAACCCGCTCGGTAACACCGCGCAGGCCCGGCAGCTCCTCGTCAGGCCTTCTGAGGTGAAGCCAGATCATTCCTCGCGCCAAACTTATCCAAACACGAGCGGCCGCGGGCGGGCGGGTGTAAAGTTGCGCTGAAGATCCGCCCGCCGCACAAGACAAAACACTTTATGTATGCAGTTATATAAACAGATCAGGGCGGTTGGCGTGGCTGCCAGCCGCCGCTTTGATGTCCTTTCAGGAGAGAAGTTGGAAATGACGCGCCGCCTCGTTTCATCTTTTCTCCGGCGTGTTCCAGCAGCGTCTCCGCCGCTGACTGACAGCTTGTTCCTCACCCCAAACCCCTTCCTCCCCCCACCTCGCTGAGCCTCATTCACTAAAGGTCTCACGTTTCCTGCAAGCTGCCACCGACTCAGGCCTGTGGCTCTGAGGCTTGTGGGTAATGCTGAACACTGAGGGTTGAGGGCTGCTTGGCTCTGAGCTTGGTTGTCTGCGGACCTGAAACTTCGGGACCTCAAACCCCTCACACATTTGTATATATATTAATAGTTGCTAGCTTAATGAAGATGCACCGGATATTCAGCAAGCTAAATTACTTTAGCCGAAAATGGAGTTCCTGTTATTGCCAGCACCATTGGCAGATGGCTGCACAACACACTACAATGGACTACATGGATGCACACCATTACAACGATTGCCCTTAACATCACCTCAAAAGTCATTAAACACTGCAATGTTGTCATGCCAGACTGTCGTGAAGTGGCTCAGAATGACAATTAGTCATCTTTAGTAACGAGTCCCACTCTTTTCCAATGCTTGTCCACATACTTTATCCCTGAATAAAAATAAGTGGGATGCTACTGGATGAGCTATCAACACTCCACCCCTACTCCAAAATCTGCAGTAACTGTGTTTAGAGTATTAGAGTTGCATAGGGTGGATAATCACAGGATTCCATTAGGAACCTCTCCATGTCTCTGTCTCAGATGCTGAGACATCTGGCATGGTGCATGAGTTACACATAAATTACACATTCGTTACACACTACTTCTCTATGTGTACCTTACAATAAATCCCCATATCAGTCTAAATTATTAATAGTTTATTGTTTCTGATAACCTATGGTCTATTTTCTATAAGTTTTTTATTCTTCTACTCTTAATCAACAGGATTCTTTAGTGCATCTTAAGCCAAGAAAGTTGTTCTAAGTATATAGAACCTGGACAACAATACCCGAAGGGCTCTATAAAGTACCAAAATAGGGTTAAACTATTGATTAACCCTTTTTCAGCACCAGTCAGAACCAGTGTGGCCTAAAACTAACTGGCAGACCTACTTGAAACTGCCCAGAAAGCTCTTCATCACCACAGCCGCCGCTTAACTCGATTGAACTAGAACCTAAACACTGCTGGTGACGGAGTGCACGAAGATTAATGTGCTCAAAGCACAGCGCAGAGTTCTACACATGGTTTTGATGAAGACGTGCACAAACCCTTCACACACACCACCAATTACACACACACACATATACACACATGCTTCTGGAGAAACATTCCCCAATATAATTCCCTGGGAAAAATCAACTGAACGGTGAGCGGAATTAAGGGCAGACAGGAGAGGAACGAGAGACAGAAGGGGAGAAAAATGTGGTTTTACATTCATTCAGAAAGGAATGAAAAAGGCGATGGGGAAACCTGGAGAAGGAAAGAGCGGGAAAGCAAGCTCAAAAGGAGAAAAGGTGAAAAAAAGAAAGAAAAAAAACATGACATGACTTTAAACTGACGATCTAATGTGTCAGTTTTAAAGAGCAGCACTTCACATGAAGTTTCAGTTTCATTTTCTACAGCATCACAGGAACTTTCAAGGAGTTCATCACCAGGAATGCGTTCAAGTTCACTCTAAAAAGGTCACCTCATTCAACCACACCCACTTCTTTGGTTTGTGGACCCAGCTTACACCTTCACATGAGGCTCACATGTGGGGAACATGGTCTAGGAGGGTTTCAGGTGGGCATTTATCCTGGGCTCTAAGTGGATTTTTACATGTGCTGGTAATGGGAACCAGTTGGGCTTTCCAAATAAGCCACATCATTACAGCCCACCTTAATCTCTGTACACACTGTGCGGTGTACATCCCAGATAGGCCCATGTTTAAACTATCCTGGTCCCATCACTGGAATCTATATGTGGGGCTCAAAAGGAACCTGTGAACAAAACTTTATGGGTCCCACCAGTTGGGGTACCCATTCAGACCCCACATTTTATCTGGGCACCTACCAAAAAAAAGAGCAGAATTTGGCATTACAGCACAATTATCATACTAAAAACTCATTTAATGCCATAATGCCACTTTAAGAATCCAAATATCCATCCAGACACCATGCAGCAGGTTGTGGGGTGTTTCCCAGGTGGGGTGGGATGGTGTGGGGGGTGTTGGGATTGTGTGAGAGGGTCCTGTGTGCATCCGTGATGACCTCATCTCAGCGGGTTAAATAATGTCATATAGTGATCACAGGCTGGCCCCCCAACGCATTCCCTCAAACATGACTTTTCCCTGACCCACTCTTCCTCTCTTTCTCTCTTTCTCTCGCTCTCTCTCCCTCTCTCTTTCTCTCTCTCTCTCTTTCTCTCACTCTCTCTGAGATTAAGCTGAGGATGGATAAATAGAGTCTCACAGTGCTGCCATTGTACCTCCCTTCACAGGCTGGACCTCCGACAGCGCGCACCGTTTAAATATTAACCTGTGAGCCGCCGAACAAAGAAGGCACTCACGTGTGTGTGTGTGTGTGTATGTGTGTGTGTGTACATATGTGTGTGAGTGTGTGTCTGTGTGTGTGTGTATGTGTGAGCAAGTCCAGGCATGCACACTCAAAATGCATAATCTACAGAGCAGGAACACACCTAAGCATCCCATTCACAAAAGAAAAGAGGGAAAAAAAACAATGAGCCAGATTTTCTTAACTTCAATATCCAGCAGAGAAAAATACTGCTACTGCTACTACTTTAAATTGAGTTAGTTTGTAATGCAGCACCCAAATTTTCACGGTAGTACAATTTGTCTGCTTTTCTTGATTAAATTAATAGATTTTGTAATTGTGTTAGTCTTTACTACAGAACCAACCTTTCACTTTAGTACAGTTTCTGCTATTTTTTATTGAGTTATAACATGATATAGATTCTGCATTTTTAATTGAGTTAGATTGTGATAGAGTTCCCATACTTTCACTTTAGTACAGTTTATGCTTCTTTAATTGAGTTAGATTGAGATACAGTACTCATGACTTCATTAAAGTTTTGTTTATCTGCTTTTATTTGAGTTTCCTTGAGTTTTTTTATTTGACTTAGACTTTGATAGACTACCCATATTTTTACTTTAGTACAGTTTCTGCTCTTTTTATAGAGTTAGAATGTGATACAGTACCCATACTTTCACTTTAGTACAGTTTATGCTTTTTTTTAATTGAGTTAGACTGAGATACAGTACTCATGCCTTTATTAAAGTACAATTGTTCTGCTTATCTTTGAGTTTATGATTTTTTTGTTGATTTAGACTTTGATACAGTACCCATACTATCACTTTGGTACAGTTTCTGCTCTTTTTATTGAGTTAAAACATGATACAGTTCACATACTTTCACTTTAGTACAGTTTATGCTGAGATACAGTACTCATGCCTTAAAGTACAGTTTCTCTGCTTTTCTTTGAGTTTTTTTTTTTTATTTAATTTGAGTTGTAATACAGTTCCCATACATTCACTATAGTACAGGTCATGTGTTTCTAATTGAGTTAGATAGAACAGTATTCATGCCTTTATAAAAGTACAGTTTCTATGCTTTTCTTTGAGTTGTTTTTATTTTTATTTGAGTTAGACTTTTATACAGTATCCATACCATTGATTTACAGTTTCTGCTCTTTTAATTAAGTTAGAATGTAATACAGTTCCCATACATTCACTATAGTACAGGTCATGTGTTTCTAATTGAGTTAGATGGAACAGTATTCATGCCTTCATAAAAGTACAGTTTCTCTGCTTTTCTTTGAATTAATGTTTGCTTTTTTATTATTATTTGAGTTAGAATTTGTTACACTACCCATACTTTCACTTTAGTACAGTTTCTGCTCTTTTAATTGAGATGGAATATGATACAGTTTCCGAATATTCACTATAGCACAGTTTTAACATTTTAAATGAGTTAAACAGTAATACTGTGCTGTATTGTTCTCTGTATTACAGTTGTTCTGCCACAATCAGCTTTTTTTCAATTGTGTTGTATTTGTTTTGTTATTGAGTTAGATTGTGATGCAGTTCTCATACGTTCACTATAGTACAGTATCTCTACTGTAATGCCACCCCAGAATATGCATGCTTTATTCCATGAATAAGTCCTCCATACAAAATATTGTATATATTTACATGTAGAACATCAGAAACAGATGTCATTTTACCAAGGATGCCAAATAACTGTATTACACCAGCATTACTCCTGCCAAGACAAAGTCAACTCAAAAATAAAATATGTGTGATATGTTTCATTTATGCGAAATTAATGCACATAATTGAATTGAGAAGATTCTGTGCATCACCTACCAACAAGCAGCAGCTTTACAAATCCCACTGTGATATTATACATCATACATCATAAATATGCAACATTATACATAAATTGAGGCAGTGCTTCAGTCATAAGGCCGGACCCTTTGGCAGGGAGAGTGCTGTACTGGCTCGGCGGGAGTCCCGCTGTCCGCCAGCGCATGACGTTTTTGACAACCTAAAAGAGCGTATAAGCTTCCATCAAAGAGAAATAAAGCTCAGAGCCTTTTAGTTTTACGGCTAGTGCTGCAGCGAGTCTTCCGAAATCAAAAAGACGCTTCATCTTTCTTTCTGCTCTTCATTACACTAAAATCAGGCTTCAAAGCGTCAAAATCTAATTTACACACTTTACTGCCAGACTACTCCAACTGCACTCAATCAACTGAGTCATGTTCAGTGTCTGAAGCTCGCTTCTTCTTAGCTGTGCAGCAGAGCTACGAGGCTAATGCAGCTAACAAACCATAGAAACCTATGGCCACCAATTAGCACTATAATTAGCATGGTATATAGATTTGTCTCCAATGAAAAACAAATATCTCCAAATTAGCAACTTTAAAGAGATAAAAACTTTATCTCTCAGTGGAAGTCAATGTAAAATCTGTTTAATTTAGGTAATTTTGGAGAATTTTTATTGGTCCATTCTTCAAGAAATTTTGACTCAGTTTAGAGGACAGTTTGTGTGTTTTAATTATGTATTAAGTAAACTAAAAATCGACAAAAATGAGAAACTTTGGACATTTCATTGTACAGCAACGATATCATCTACATACACTTTGTGTCTTCACAAAATCTCATTGAATTAGACTTGTTTATACGGTTTATGAGACTCTATGACCCACTGTTATACTATAAACCAAGACTGAGGTACACTATATGGATGGACAAAAGTATTGGGACAACTGCTCTTCATTGTTTCTTTTGAAATCACTTTTATCCAGCTTTTGTTAAGGTAACTGCTCTTACTGAATGTGAATGAAAGTGAAATTAGTTAGAATGATGTTTGAAATGAATACCTCACTTCTGTGGGCTTTATAACCTTCTATTTATACGTACTATCGGTATCAGTTATATACACAATTTTCATTATAGTTAGTATATTTAGTATGTAGTATAGTATAGTATAGTTGGTAAAGTTATACACTATAGTAAAACAGATTATAGCTCTCTCAACTGACCAATACAAAAGGAGAAGCCGCTCTGGAGCAGCCGTGAGGACATGAGGTCACCTAAGGTTAGAGGGGTATAAAGAGCTCCCCACCCCTAGTGGGCAGTAATGAGCAATGGGGTACTTGAGTGGTGGGGGACCTCCAGCCAATACTTTAAGGATAAGTTGCGGCATCAAAACTAACCATCTAACATCAGTTCCTGACCTCACTGAGGCTGAATGCAATCAAATCTCCCCTCACAGCAATGTTCCGACATCTAATACGATGCCTTCCCTAAGGAGTAGAGGCTTGATTTCAGGTACACACACCCACACCCACATACACACACACACTTAATCAAATGAACAAACTGTCTCTACAGCTCCTGTCGGATTCTTGGCACAACAACACAGAGCCTAATACATTTACATTTCCCCCGATGTTTGGCTGCAGAACCTGCAGAACCGTGGCAGCCGGGTCCGTCACCGGCCCACCCGACCCACCGCACTAACGTCCCGCTAATGTCTCTGTTTCCCAGGAATCTGCTTCACCAACCCCCCCCCCCCCCAAATACACCAGTATGTTTGGGGGTGACTGCGGCAGGCCGGTGAAACCCAAGCCCCTCGTTTACCGTTTCGCCCCCATGCTCACCCGTCTCACTCTCTCAGTCTCTCACTCTCTCTCTTTCTCTCTCACTCTCACTTGCTCTCTCGCTCTTTTAAGTCTATCCCACATCTGCTGCTGGTTACTGCTCCAAGCCGCTCGCTACAGGTGCTGTAAATTCCACAGCTTATTTATTACAGTATGGAGAGAGTGAGAGAGAGAGAGAGAGAGAGAGAGTCACAGTGAGAAAGAGAACAATAAAAGAAAAGTACACAAGACAGATAGTAAAAGAGACAAAAACAAAAAAAAGAAAAAAAAATAGGTAGAGGAAAAATAGTGATAGAGAGAGAGAACGAGAGAGCAAGAGAAAGAATAAGAAAGGAGCAAGAGAGCAATAAACTGAAAAAAAAAACAGAGAGAAGAAAGAGAATGCTTGAGAGACAACAAGCACAAGCGATACAAGAAGAGTGAGAGAGAGGGGGGAGTAAAAATGTGAAGAAGTAAAACGAGAACAAAGGAAAGAAAATAAACAGAGGTAAAGTGAGAGAAAGAAAAAAGACAAAACAATCAAAAAGGAAACAAGGAAAAGGGTAAGAGAGATAGGGGAGTAACATAATAAGCACAGAGAGAGAGAGAAAGTAAGGGAGAGACTTAAAAAAGGAGTGAGACTCAGTTCTTAATGAAATCAGACAAAGGAACTGAGAGAGAGGGAACAAAAGAGATAATGACCTAGAGAGAAGAGAATGAGAAAGTGAGAGAGAATGCAAGAGGAGAGTGAACAGCTGGAAGGTGGAAAAGGGGAAACGTTGCGCTAGAAGAGATAGAAGTAAATACAGACAGGACAAGAAAATGCATGAGAAGATGAGAGAGTACAGTGATAAAAGAGAAAGAGTGAGATAGAAATGAGAATGTGTGAGCAGGAGAAATAATGAGTAAAGAAAGAGCAAGATAGACAAGAAAAGCAACAAGAAAATGATGGAGAGAACAAGAAAAAGAATAAAAACTAGCCTACAAGAACAGGTGTGAGAGAGAGAGTGAGAGAGAGAGAGAAACAGAAAAAGCAGAGAGAAGAAAGAAATGTTTGAAGGACAACAAGCACAAAAGTAGAGATAGAGAGATGGAGATAAAATGTGAAGAAGTAAAACAAGAACAAAGGAAAGAAAATCAACAGAAATAAAGTAACAGATAAAAAGACAAAACAAGCAAAAAGAAAACAAAGGAAAATGTGAGAGAGAGAGAGAGAGAGAGAGAGAGAGAGAGAGAGAGAGAGAGAGAGAGAGAGAAACACGGAGACATAATAAGCAGGGAGAGAGAAAAAATGAGTGATTTCTTAGTGAATACAGAGAAAAGAACAGAGAGAGAGGGAATTACAACAGAGAGAAAAGAGAATGAAAAAGTGAGAGAGAATGCAAGAGAAGAGTGAACAGGTGGAAGAGAGAAAATAGAGACAGGAAAAGAAAAATGCATGAGAAGATGATAGAATAAAATGATGAAAAGAAAGAATAAGATAAAAATGAGAATGTTTGTAAGAGAGAAATAATGAGAAAATAAAGAGCAAATTAGACAAAAAAAACAATAAGAAAACGATGGAGAGAAAAAGAACACAAAATAAAAAACAGTGTACAAGAAGGTGTGTGTGTGTGTGTGTGTGTGAGAGAGAGAGAGAGAGAGAGAGAGAGAGAGAGAGAGAGAGAAAAGAGAAAGAGAGAGTAAGCTCATGATCAGGTTGCCCCTTTTTGTAACAGTTTGGGTGCTCTGTTTTCACAAACACACATATAATTAAGCACATCTAAACAGTTCTGTAGAAAGTTCAGTCATCAGTGATTGGTTAATGAATTCCCATTACCACTGTAATGACTGCTTACCTCTTTAATATTTAATATGAAGTATTACACAAATATTGCATTTAATTTTTGAAACATTAATTTCAGTGAAATTTGTTAAAAACCTTTCATCACCCCAAAATTTAAATAAATTATTTCTGTCTAAAAACGTTCTATAGCCAAACCTTCAGAGCATCCCTAATAATGCCTGTCCCTCAGTTCAACAAAGAACCATCCTGAGAACAGTTCTCAGCTCCTGAACTCTCCGGACCACCAGCAATCCACAGACCCCCGAGGCCTCAGTCGAGGCTAAAATCAATGGCAGAGTGATTGACAGGGCAGGGTGAACTGCGTGACCCTGGCCTGTTAGTCTCTGACCTCTCAGCAACAGGTCAAATATCACATTCTGAATCCTTTTGGCACACGCACACTTTTTTACACACACACACACACATTTACACACACACACACACACAAAAAAGTGGCAAACTCTGCCTGGTATCAGCCAGGGCTCAGTAGCTTACACGTCACTGGACAGGAACCAATATCATGTCCCATGACTTTTGCCATGTCTTCTAGTGGAAGCTAAAGAACACTACACTGCACTAACCTCTAGGACATATGGACAGGGTCTCCTGCATTGAATGTAGATGTAATTTGTCTGTTTACATGGACAATTCTAGCTAGAAGCTGCCGGCCCCCATCACTACCACTCACTGCACTGCACTGCCCATTGCAGGTGGTAAATTAGCCATCTATGGTGTATTCCTGTGCTTTGAACTTCAAAAATGGAACATCCCATCCATCTGCACCCACTATTAGACCTCACTCCAACTCCCATAATTCACCTGGCCTTACCATGAGCACACTGGCTCTGTTTCCCTAATGCTATAGGGTGGAGTCTTCATTTATCCAAAATTGCCTGATTTGTAGAAGAGCTTGTGTTGAACATTTGCATGCTTTTAATTCAATGCATTGCCTTTCCAGGTGTCGTGCCGTATTCTGCCTCCCTGACTGAATCTGACTCCGCTGGAAAAGCGTCCTGCAGCAGAATAAACAAAACAAATTCCTCTCAGATTCTTTTTATTAATTTTTATAATTTAGTGTTAATTTTACAGTTACAGTAGATACAGGAATCAGCAGCGTAACCTGTTGTACCTATACAGCTGGGTGACATGCCTGCACGCCAAGGGGAGTCAGATTTCGGCACAGCACCTTATCTTTTTCTTCTTCTATTGTTTAATGGGAGATGATAACCTGCCTCTATGTCCTGTGATTGGCCTGAAACTCTGGGACCAATATATATGAAAGAATACTTAAAAAATACATGTGAAGAACTTATAGCTAAACTTTTGAGCTCTAACCTCTTGAACAATCATTTAGTATTTATTGTTGTATCTTCTGACATATTAATGGAACAAAAACCCCTATAGAGAACCGGTGAGGAACCTACAAAAGAGCTATAAACCATTCCTAAGCTCACATGCACCCCAAAATAAAGCTTTACAGGCCGGCGCGACTGTCCCAAAGCACTGTGGGAGCAGGTGCAGGACATGACAGAGTTTTTGTGTGTGTGTGTGTGTGTGTGTATGTGTGTGTGTGTGTGAGTGTCTCCACATGCATAGAAACCTAACACGGCTGTGGCTGCACCCTCACCACTGCACACACAGCAACACTCGTCCGTTAACACACTCTATTAGAGCGCACCACAACATCCGGACAGCAGATCATATTGCCCAGCTCACACCAGCCATGCTGGCAGCGCTTCACTGACAGCTTCATGTGTGTGTGTGTGTATGTGTTAGTCTGGGTCGGAATAACACAGTATGTACTATAAATTAGAGGTGGGACAATATATTGATATATTGTGGCGTTTTGACTGTATGGTACCGTATTGATATGTGGCGTCAAATATTTATATTTTAAAAATATTTTATTCATTTTTATTTCATTATTTTACATGGTGGCACTGCAGTTAAGAATATTGGTTGTTAAAATCTGACACCAATGATAAAAATACACAATTCCTGGTATTTAATTATTTAGGAGTATTTTATCCTTTTTAGTAACACCGGTGTTGTGAAGTATTGTAGATAATTGTCTTGTAATATTTTTTTAATAATATTAAAAAAGTACTGTATTGTGATATCATTATCATAGTCAATGTATGATGATAATATTGTATTGTGAGATATCCTGCGATTCCCATCCCTTCTACAGGGGTTGGACAGTGAAACTGAAACACCTGGTTTTAGACCACAATAATTTATTGTTCCGACGGACAGTTCTGGTGGAAACAGAGTTGAGGTGCACTTTGAATTCTGCCGTGATTTGAGCAGTCGTGGTTTTATGTTTTTTTGGATACAATCCGGGTTATCACCCGAACATCCCTTTCAGACAGCTTCCTCTTGAGTCCACAGTTAATCCTGTTGGATGTGGTTCATCCTTCTTGGTGGTTTGCTGACGTTACCCTGGATACCGTGGCTCTTGACACATCACAAAGACTTGCTGTCTTGGTCACAGAGCACCAACAATTTGTCCTCTTTTGAACTCTGGTATGTCACCCATAATGTTGTGTGCATTGCAATATTTTGAGCAAAACTCTGCTCTTACCCTGCTAATTGAACCTTCACACTCTGCTCTTATTGGTGCAATGTGCAGTTAATGAAGATTGGCCACCAGGCTGGTCCAATTTAGCCATGAACCTCCCACACTAAAGTGACAGGTGTTTCGGTTTCATTGACCAACCCCTGTATGTACAGTATATTAATGTACAATATACTATTTATACACTTATCTGCATAAATATGTAGTTGCACCCAAAAAGAATCGACTTTGACAACATATGTGGGGTGCTATTAGATGAAATATCAACATTCCTACACCCATAATACAAAATCTGCAGGAACTGTTTTAAAATGATGGAGCTGAATGGGATGGATTATCATAGGACACTATTAGGAACCTCTACAACTTTACAGTGCTGAGACATCTGGCATGTTGCAGTTTTACATGTGAATTTCACATGCATTACACACTACTCCTGTATGTGTAGCTCAATAAATATGACCAAAAGTTGTTCCTTTAGTCTTCATTTGTAGAAGTTTATTGTTACTGGTAATGTTTAGCTTCCTTCTGAATAGTATTACAATCCCACACTTCCTTCTGCTTTTTTGCAGCGATTTCTGTGACGCTCAGTTGAAGTCCAGACCAATCAGTCTGTACAGACTGCAGTGCAGTGCAGACTGTTGTTGTAAGCGTAAGGTCATTTGTCATGTGTGGCTGAGCTGTCCGTAATGAGCAAACCAAGGAGCCAGTGGTGTAAGATCTGAAAAGCATGCAGTGGTCAGTACAGAACAATACATGATCACTGGTTTCTAACATCACGTATTCACTGTGAAATTGCAACAATGCTACGTTGGTTTACAGTCTGTGTGGCTCCAGGACACAGAACTCAGTGTTTATGGTTATGAAAGTTCTGCTGAGTCTGAATACCAGCCACGTCCAACCAAAGACTAAAAATAAAGAAGACAAAAAAGTTTCAAGAATGCAACAGAGAATGTCCAAAACAAAGGATTTAATATGAATGTTTTAGGGCTTTCAATGGGGTGGAACATTTACGTTAAATTGTGTTTCCTTTTTTGTTTTCAAAACATTTTGAAATGGGATAAATCAAATATTGGGCAACCTAAATTATTTAGCAAACATTTTTTTTTTCAATTTGTTAAAAAAATAAAATATACAGTATTCAATAAACCATTTCAAGTGGTATTTTAATGATGCAACTGTACATAAAATGGTATTTGGCCTTCAAACCAATTTTTCTCCATTTTTCCATTTTCTTCATTTGTGTATTTCCCCTCAATATACAGCTTTGAAAAAAATAAGCGACCACTTAAGTTTCTGAATCAGTTTTCTCTGATTTAACTATTTATAGGTGTATGTTTGAGTAAAATAAACATTTTTGTTTTATTCTATAAACTACGGACAACATTTCTCCCAAATTCCAAATAATAATATTGTAATTTATTTGCAGAAAATGAGAAACAAAAAAGATGCAGAGCTTTTAGACCTCAAATAATGCAAAGAAAACATATTCATATTCATAAAATTTTAAAAGTTCAGAAATCAATATTTGGTGGAATAACCCTGGTCTTACTGCATCTTGGCATGTTGTCCTCCACCAGTCTTACACACTGCTTTTAAATAACTTTATGTCACTCCTGGTGCAAAAATTCAAGCAGTTAAGCTTGGTTTGATGGCTTGTGATCATCTATCTTCCTCTTGATTATAATCCAGAGTTTTTTTTATTTGGTAAAATCAAGGAAAAACATCATCGTGGTCTCTTATTTTTTTCCAGAGCTGTATTTAAAGGTGTATAATATAATTTAAGATTGAATAAAAAAATAGAAACATTTTCTTAAAAATACACCAAAATACACTATATGTCCAAATGTTTGTGGACACTTTTGGATTGCTGCATGCATTCAGCTGCTTAGAGTTCCACCTATTGCTGACACAGATGTACAAATGGTAAATGCCAAGGATTTCCAGTAGAATAAGACTCTCTGGGGCAACTATAAAACTATAAAACTGTGGAGCAGTGAAAGTACTGTTCTCTAGAATGACAGTGTCCTGTTCAATACTCCTGCATTGAAAGAATTAGGAGTGTTAGTGTCCTCTCTAGTAGAAAGTCTTCAATGGACTCTATTCAAAGCCCTTGATTCTAGAAGAAACACTGAATGAGCATGTGTCCCAGTACTCTTGTCCATATAGCACAGTTTATAGTTGAAAAATGGTCATATAAATATGGACTTCTGGGAGGTTTTATCATATAAACCCACACCTGTATCATAAGGGGGCCTTTGGGGAAAATATAAAGCACAGCACGAATGGCGGATGTGATGCCATTAACACGTTTGGTTCCACATAGAGTAAAATTCCATATGTCATATTTAATCTTTAATGTCTCTACTCATGCTGTAAATTGCAGAAAATTGCAGAAATGGTGAGATTGAGGCAGTTATTTCAGCAGCTCCTTGAAGTTCTGGCCACACACTGCTGCTGCTGCTACTGCAGCTAATGCTCCAGATCCTTTAAACAGCTGGGAAAGACTCCAATTAGCCTAAAACACACACATGTCGGGACTCTGTAATAGGTCCTGCCCTGTGTGCTCCTACTCTTTCATTACACATAACTCCGCCCTCTACAGCTGACCTCTGACCCCGACAGACTACTCTTAGACATGACCTCATCTCAGACACACCAAAACGTACGATACCATACGTTTTCGGCTTTCTACAGACATTTTATACCTAAATTAGTGACATTTGTCCTTGCATTTTACTTTTTGGATAATTTCATGTTGTGTGACACCAGAATAAGTAATATTAGACTATAAACACATCAATAAACATTTCTATACACTTGAATATGAGATATTAGTCCATGAACACCCTCAATAAACATTAATTTACACTAGATTAGGAGATACTAGTCAATTAACACCCTCAATAAACACTCCTATACACTAGAATATGAGATATTAGTGCATACATGCCCAGAATAAACACTCCTACACACTAGAATAAGAGGTATAAGTCCATAAACACCCTCAATAAAGACTCCTATACACTCGAATAAGAGGTATTAGTCCATAAACACCCTCAATAAAGACTCCTATACACCTGAATAAGAGGTATTAGTCCATAAACACCCTCAATAAAGACTCTTATACATTCGAATAAGAGGTATTAGTCCATAAACACCCTTAATAAGGACTCATTTACACTAGAATATGAGATATTAGTCCATCCATGCCTACAATAAACACTTACAGTATACACACTAGAATAAGAGATATTAGTCCATAAATACCTATATAAAGAGTCATAGACACTAGAATAGCAGATATTAGTCCATACACACCCTCAATTAACACTTATTTACATTAGAATAGTAGATACTAGCCCAAAAACACCCTAAAAACCACTTTCATACACTGGAATAAAAGATATTAGTCCATAAACACCTTTGTAAAGAGTCATAGACACTAGACTAGGAGATATAGTCCATAAACATCCACAATAAACACTCTCATGCACTGGAATATGATATATTATTCTAAAAACAACCATAATACATAATCCTGTGCACTAGGATATTAAATATTAGTCCATAAATGCCAAAAACAAACACTCATATACACTAGAAGAGTAGGTATTAGTCTATAAAAATCTTCTTTAAACACTTTTATATGTCACAATATCATGTATTAGTCCATAAACACTGCAATAAACACTCCTTTATGCTATAATAGGAGATATATGTATCTATAAACATCTCTTACACTAGAACTGGAGGTTAAGGATCCTTTAAGACCTGTTAATACTTTTTCCAGTCAGGTTCTATTTATCCTCTCAGAGGAAATGTCAGAACGTCTGCTCACTACTGGCTAATAGTGGCTAATAGGCCCAACCAGAGCTTCACAAATGAACTGCCTATGTGTCAGTTTTCCACTTTCCTGAGAAAAAGGGATACTGCCTGATCCATTTTCATCGAGGTGGGTGGCCAAATGAATGTCACGAAGCCTTCCTAATCTCACATTAACCTGCTGGAGTGAAGGTCCACTGTGGAGATAAAGCTTTCGTATTACAGTGGACCACCTGCAGGACATGCCAGCCGTCAGCAGAATGCATTACCCTGTGCGCTCGCCTCGCCAACGCTTAAACACTCTCATTTTCCACTTAAATACACCCTCGCCAACACACTTTACCCAGCTGCCTCTTACACACACACACACACACATATACACACACTGAAAACATCTGTATCCATCCTAACACCAGACCACTCTGATAGACACAAGACGCTCCGAGTTGTTCTAGCACAGCTGTGCTGGTTCTCCACTGGGATGGCTGTGGGCTCTTTGTAGTACCATCTGTATCTTTATGCATGTGTGTGTGTGTGTGTGTGTGTGTGGTTTGTAGAGCAGCTGTAATGACACTAATAGAAAAGCAGGGTTTTTTTAAGCAGTGCTATAACCCTGTCAGCAAACACTAAAGCACATATGTATGTACACTATATGGTAGGGATGGGACAAAATATCGTTTCTGCGATATATCGTATTGGTATATGGCATCAGATATGGATAAATTTATTGAAACATATGCGCTGTAAACTCCCATATCTGTAATCTGTATGTAACATTATTTTATACTCTTCAGTATCACAGATATCATTAAGTATCGTACAGAATTGTCTTGTAATATTTTGAGAATCACAGTATCAAAGTATCATAATATCATTGTTATCGTGGCCAATGTTTCGTGATAATATTGTATCATGAGATGCTCTAAAATTAAGGCTATTAAAAAGAGTTTTTTGAACCCCAGCTCATGCAGCCTTGCCATCAAGCTGCCGGCGCTCAGAGGGAGCAAAATTGGCCCTGCTCCCTCCAGGTGGGTAGATGGGGCTCTCTCCCCACATCACTCCTAGGGTGATGTCCACATCACAGGACATCTGTGAGCTGATGTATCAGAACCGAGTCGTTGTGCTTTCCTCCGAGCGTGCTGTGATGCTGCTTGGCAATGCTGCACCAGCAGCAGCTCGAAAAGAAGCGGTGGCTGACTTCACATGTATCAGAGGAAGCATGTGCTAGTCTTTGCCCTCCTGGTGTGTTGGGGCATCACTAGTGATAGGGGGAGTCCTAGTGAGTGGGTTGGGTAATTGGCCATGCTAAATTGGGGAGAAAATGGGAAAAATTAGAAATAAAATGAATTAATTAAAAAGAGTTTTTTTTCCTGAATTTGTTGAAATAACTGTCTCTAATTTGGAGCCCTGCTGTGAGGGTTTGATTACATTCTGCCCAAACTCACTTCAACTTAAAAATATACTATATAAGCACAACCTGTTTCAAATGGTTCTATATACTGTATTGTTACCTTTTTTATTAAGAGTTTATCCATCATCAGAATGAAGACACACACACACACATCAGACGAGGAGAGTGTTTACGTTGTGGTTGAATGTCTCTTGGTTAACGATTAATATTAGTTGATTAATTGTTACAGGATGGTCTTGTGGATGACTGAGAATGGCCCCTGAATTTAAACCTGACCTGGTTAAACTACTTAACTGGACCTTGAGAATCTAGTTAAATGTTGGTTGATGAATAAAACACTGTCTAATCTGTCTGGAAATATATATACAGTATATTGAAGAAAGAATGAATTTTCAGTTATCAGTTATATTATCTTATTTTGGACATTTTGGCCTCTTCTCATCTTCTTCATGGGCTCTAATACTTATTTTAATACACTTAATGTCAAACGAAAGCATAAATTAGCAGGTGTCCCAATATTTGTGTAAGTAAGTATTATTAATTTGAGATGTAAAAAGTCTTATATTTATGTTCTACTGTTCTGTTATGTTCTGTTTTGTACACAGCCTCCATCTCACCAGGCCTTTACATTCTTTTTCATAACCTTGATCTTACAAGAATTCAGTGAATGCGCTGGTGTCCAAATCCTTTTGTCTATATAGCATATAATAATGATAATTTATTAATTATTTGAGTTGTAAAGAAATTTTCTTTACGTTTTTCCATTTTTTCTCACTAGACTCTAATACTCTTTTTAATATCCTTGATATTAGAAAAAAAATAAAATTAACATTAACAAATAGAAGTCCCAATACTTTTCCCAAGACGCCATATACTTATACAAAGTCCTTAATAGTTATTTATTTGAGTTGTAAAGATGTTCTACCAGTTTTCTCATGTTTCCCTGCTTTGTTTGGGACACAGCCTTCTTCTCACCGGGCTTTTACACTCTTGTTAATACCCTTGATTTAAGATAAAATCACTAAATGAGCAGGTGTCCAAATACTTTTGTCCATGTAGTGTATAGTAATTATGTTGTAAAGAGAGTTGTAAAGAAATTTTAAAAATGTTTTGTTTCCATTATGTTCTCGTTTTCTCGACTAATTTGGGCCACTAGCTGTCCTCCCATTCACCTTCAATATTCTTTTTAATAAACTTGATTAAAAAAAGTGTCACGTCTGGTGCTGTTAGCTCCTCTGTCCCTTCCACACCAAGCTCTAACGGAGGTTCTCAGGTTAACAACTACACTACCCAGAATGCACCACCCGCTGACATCACGCACTCACCTGATCACGTGACACCTCACCTGCTTCCACCAGGAAGCCCCGAATACTGATTACTGGCACTATAAAGGTGCACGCCAAACAGACTTCATCGCCGCGTATTGTAGGTTATCCTCATACAAAGCGTTACTTATCTCTTGTCTCAGTTTACTTTGTGTATGACCTTGCTTTTTGTTTCTCGACGCCGATTCTTGCCTCTGCCTTTGATATTGGATTGTTTGTGTATGACCTGGACTGTACTTTCACCACCGCCTCTTGGATTATCTCTGATACTGGATTGCTTGTGTATGAACTCTGGACTGTCTCTCGTTTATGGTATGGTTTTGTCTGCATTGCTCTGTCTACTGGTGATCAACCATATTTCTGTATCGACCCTGATTACATCTGTTTATTATTATAATAAACCTACTTTGTTTTTATCAGTATCTGCGCTTGTCTGCTATTTTGTTCTGACCGTGACAGAATACGCGGCCGAACTAAATCAGATAGCAGATACTGAGGCTATTAGATCTGGTTTAGCCAACCAGGGGAGGCTACTCGGTCAGCACCAGCAAACGCTCGCTGGTGTGACCCAAGCTGTTTCTGAGCTAGCCCGCCAGCAAACCACGCAGCAGCAACAACTAGCTGAGCTGCTAGCTCACCTCAGAGGCGTAACTGAGCCTAGCCCTAGCCCGTTAGCTGCCCCCAGTATGCCTAACGCTAACTCTTCTGTGCCTGGATTTTCTGTCTCTAAACCGGAGTTGTTTGATGGGGATCCGGAAAAATGCAGCGGTTTTCTTTTACAATGCTCCGTGTTTTTCAGTAATTCACCGCCTACAACCGATAAAGCTAAGATCGGTTTCATTATCTCACGGCTTTCTGGTAAGGCACTCGAGTGGGCTACAGCTATTTGGGAAGACCTTTCTGGGGCTAGTTACACTGACTTTTTGGTTACTTTCCGCTCAGTTTTTGATCATTCGCGTTATGGACAGTCTAATGGAGAACTTTTGCTGGCTCTTAAGCAAGGTCAGAAGCCGGTGGCTTCCTACGCGCTGGAGTTTCGCACTCTCGCGGCTGGTAGTGGGTGGAATAACGCTGCTTTGATCAACGTGTTTAGATGCGGACTTAATCCAGATGTACAGAGGGAATTAGCCTGCAGAGATGATTCCCTGACCCTGGATCAGCTCATTTCACTGTCGATCCGGTTGGATCAACTTCTCTCGCGCCGACCCGAGATCAGTCCTCGCACTCAACACACTCCTGTGTCTCTGCCCCGCGCTCCCACTCCAGAGAAAGCTGCGCTGCCTGCCCCAGAGCCCATGGATATCCAGAAAACCCGGCTAACTCCAGAGGAGCGGCAGCGTCGAATCCGGCTTCGCCTATGCCTTTATTGTGGAGAGGCCGGGCATTTCAAGGCTGAGTGTGGTCTCCTGACCCGACCTGTGAAAGCTCCAGCCCTGGGACAGCGCGTGGAGTGCTCTCCACGCGCTAACGTGGTACGTAAGCACAACACAATCCTTCGCTCTAAATGTTTTACTTTGCCTGTTAATATTATGTTACCTACTGGTATGCTCTCTGTCCCAGCGCTTGTAGATTCCGGGTCGGAGGGGAACTTCATCAGCCAGGACCTAGTTAAGGAGCATGGAGTGCCCACCAGAGAACTTCTACGTCCATTGGCCATCCATGCTGTTGATGGAAAGACTGTCCGCTCCAAGCCGGTTACCCTGCAGACTCTGCCCATCACTCTACAAGCCAGCGCCCTTCATTTTGAGGAACTACCACTTTTCGTGCTTCCCTGCACCGAGCATCCAGTTATCCTGGGCATGCCATGGCTGAAGACTCACGATCCCACTGTCTCCTGGCGCGATGGGGATATCACGGTTTGGTCTGCTCACTGTCATGAACATTGTTTAGCTCTGGATAGTCTAGTTATTCAGTCTACTTCTGTAGAGAGTCCTGAAATTTCTGATCCCGTTGTTGTACCCCCTGAATATTCAGAGTTTTTAGAAGTGTTTAGCAAGGAAAACGCTACTAAATTACCTCCGCATCGATCTTATGATTGTGCCATCGACCTAGTGGAGGGTGCCACCCTACCCAAAGCTAGAGTCTACCCCCTTACACTCGATGAGGAAAAGGCTATGCATGATTATGTCACCGAAGCATTAGCCCAGGGTTTCATTCGGCCGTCGAAGTCCCCTGTCGGGTCTGGGTTTTTCTTTGTTAAGAAAAAGGACGGGGGACTGAGACCTTGTATTGATTATAGAGGTTTGAATGCCATAACAAAGAAATTTGCTTACCCTTTGCCCTTAATTCCTTGTGCTCTCGAGCAACTGCGTACGGCTACTTACTTTACCAAGCTTGATCTGCGTAGTGCGTACAATTTGGTTCGCATTAGGGAGGGGGACGAGTGGAAAACAGCGTTTACCACCACCAATGGCCACTACGAATATTTAGTTATGAGCTATGGTCTCGCTAACGCCCCCGCAGTGTTTCAGTCATTTATGAATGATGTTTTTAGAGACATGATTGGCAAGTATGTTACGCTTTTTATAGATGACATATTAATCTATTCCTCAGACCTTGATTCCCACGTGCAGCACGTGCGCTCGGTTCTCCAGAGACTTTTGGAGAACAATCTATATGCTAAAGCCGAGAAATGCGAGTTCCACCTTCAGAGAGTCGCATTTCTCGGCTATGTTATCAGCTCCCAGGGAGTCCTTATGGATGACTCGAAGGTAGACGCCGTTACTAGCTGGCCTGTTCCCCAATCTATCAAAGATCTCCAACGTTTCTTAGGATTCGCCAATTTCTACAGGCGTTTCATACGCAACTTCAGTACCATAGCTGCCCCCCTTACAGCATTAACTAAGAATGCTACCAAAATTCTCAAGTGGTCCCCTGAAGCTGACCAAGCTTTCCAAGCGTTAAAAGCCGCCTTTGTCTCTGCCCCCATTCTCACACATCCTAATCCAGATTTACCCTTTGTTGTTGAAGTCGATGCTTCTAATACTGGCATCGGAGCAGTTCTCTCACAACGCAGCGGTTCACCGCCTAAGCTTCACCCCATAGCCTTTTTCTCAAAGAAAATGTCACCAGCGGAGCGTAATTATGGGATAGGGGATAGAGAGCTGCTGGCTGTAAAACTAGCTCTAGAGGAGTGGCGTCACTGGCTGGAAGGTGCTGCACATCCATTCACCGTTCTTACTGATCACAAGAACCTAGAGTATCTCCGTACTGCTAAACGTCTAAACCCCCGTCAAGCTCGTTGGTCATTGTTTTTCTCCCGTTTCAATTTTTCGATCTCGTTTCGTCCAGGTAACCGGAATACTAAAGCTGATGCCTTATCTCGTGTTTTCAGTGCCCCAGACGACACATGCCACGCTTCCGAACCCGAACACATTCTGCCACCCACTGTGAAAGTAGCAGCTATTAGATGGGAACTCGATGACCTTATTCAGCAGAGTCAAGCTAACACACAACCTCCGGAGGGTTGCCCTCCTCACAAGATTTACGTACCTGAGCAGTTTCGCGATCAGCTCATTGGCTGGGCACATGCTGCCCTTACGTCCGGTCATCCAGGCGTTACACGCACGCTACAACTAATCTCAGCTCGGTACTGGTGGGAAACCATGCGAGCTGACGTTCAAACTTTCGTGGTTTCATGTTCTATCTGCGCACAATGCAAAACACCCAAAACCCTTCCAGCCGGTAAGCTATGTCCTCTACCTGTTCCAGAACGACCATGGTCACATATTGCAGTAGATTTTGTTACCGATTTACCTGAATCTGAAGGTTACACTACTGTCCTTACTGTTGTAGACAGATTTTCTAGGGGTGTTAAGTTTATCCCTTTTCCTGCTCTTCCTACTGCTCTTCAGACCGCCCAAGCTATATACACACACATTTTCAGACATTATGGGGTCCCGGAGGACATTTTGTCAGATAGAGGTCCTCAATTTACTTCTAGGGTATGGAAATCGTTTTTTGAACATTTGGGTGTACACGTGAGTCTCACTTCTGGGTTTCATCCCACTAGTAATGGTCAATGTGAGAGGGTTAACCAAGAGTTGGGAAAGTTTTTAAGATTGTACTGTTTTAAGCATGCGTCAGAATGGTCTCAGTATTTAATTTGGGCTGAAATAGCTCAGAATTCCCTGATTAACTCCACGTCTGGTCTCACTCCATTCCAGTGCATTCTGGGTTACCAGCCTCCGTTAGCTCCGTGGACAGCATCATCCACTGAGATCCCCGCTGTCGACGACTGGATGAAGCGGAGTGAGCAGGTGTGGGAGGAGACGCATCAGCAAATCTCGGAGGTTTTACGGAAATATAAGGAGCAGTCCGACAGACACCGTGGTACCACCCCCCAATACCAACCCGGAGACAGGGTGTGGTTGTCGACCCGGGACTTGAGGTTTGAAGGGGCCTGTAGGAAACTGCTGCCTAAGTATATTGGCCCATTTAAAGTGTTGTCTCAGGTTAATGAGGTGACTTATAAGATCGAGTTGCCGGCTCAGTACAGGGTGCATAACTCGTTCCATGTTTCTCTGCTCAAGCCTCTTGTCCCAGGTCCGCTTGCTGAGGGTGTTCCAGATGACGTGCCGCCCGCAGCAGTGGAGGGGGAGGATTCGTCTACCTATGCGGTTCGAGAGGTGTTGGATTCACGCAGGCGTGGCGGTGTGCTCCAGTACCTCATAGACTGGGAGGGTTACGGCCCTGAGGAGCGTTGCTGGGTTGCCGCCGGTGACGTGCTGGATCCTGCTCTACTGGCCGAATTTCATGCCCGTACCCTAGTAAGCCTGCTCCTCGACCCCGTGGGCGTCCCAAGCGCTCACTCTCTTCTTCGGCTCCGGTGCGTAGGGGTTCCCAGTCTCGCAACCCCCGCCTGCCCGTCACCTCTGAGGCTACGCCTGGTCCTCCCGCCGGTACTCCCTGCCCGTCGGGTGGGCGTCGTCGTGGTCGTCCCCGTTCCGGCTCCGTTCCGACTCCCTTGGGGGGAGGTACTGTCACGTCTGGTGCTGTTAGCTCCTCTGTCCCTTCCACACCAAGCTCTAACGGAGGTTCTCAGGTTAACAACTACACTACCCAGAATGCACCACCCGCTGACATCACGCACTCACCTGATCACGTGACACCTCACCTGCTTCCACCAGGAAGCCCCGAATACTGATTACTGGCACTATAAAGGTGCACGCCAAACAGACTTCATCGCCGCGTATTGTAGGTTATCCTCATACAAAGCGTTACTTATCTCTTGTCTCAGTTTACTTTGTGTATGACCTTGCTTTTTGTTTCTCGACGCCGATTCTTGCCTCTGCCTTTGATATTGGATTGTTTGTGTATGACCTGGACTGTACTTTCACCACCGCCTCTTGGATTATCTCTGATACTGGATTGCTTGTGTATGAACTCTGGACTGTCTCTCGTTTATGGTATGGTTTTGTCTGCATTGCTCTGTCTACTGGTGATCAACCATATTTCTGTATCGACCCTGATTACATCTGTTTATTATTATAATAAACCTACTTTGTTTTTATCAGTATCTGCGCTTGTCTGCTATTCTGTTCTGACCATGACAAAAAGGGTATAGCATAGGGTAAAGTAAGTAGTAATTATTTATTATATTAGTATATATATATATATATATATATATATATATATATTATTATATTATATATTATAATATTATTGTAATCTTTTTAAAACCCTTGATTTTTGAAAAACAAAACAATGAATGAATGAATGAATAGGAGTTTTAATACTTTTGTCCATATAGTATTTGTCCTTGTTAAATATCTTTTTAAATGTTCTATCAGTTTTCTCTCGTCTCCTTGTCTTGTTTGAGACACAGCCGTCCCCTCCGCAGGCTCTACATTTCACAACACGGGGTTAATGGACAGCTCAGGCTAACCACTGTTCAAACAGCCGGATCGGCGGGACGGGATCAGGCGTTCAGTATTCGTCCTTAAAAGCGTCTGATTAATCTGAGACCCGACCGCGTCGCCTTCTCCTCCTTCTCCTGAAGGGAATTCATCATCCGCTCGCTGGCAGCTGGGAACGGCATTAGACCTAAGGCCAGATCAGGTGACGGAGGGAAGTGAAGATTAACGAAACAAACACTCATAGACTCCGCCCACCCTGTCACTTAATCACTCAGCTAAACGCACACATACACTCACACACTTTACATTAACCACATACACTACATGGACAAAAGTATTAGGACACCTGCTCATTCATTCTTTCTTCTGAAATCAAGGGTGCAAAACAGAGTTTATGAAGCTAGTGAAAAGACGGCTTTGTTCCAAACCAGAGAGAAAATGAGAGGAAACAGTAGGAACATAAAAAAAACTCAAACTTTTTAGCAATTTAAATAACTTTACAATATATAAAAAAATGTGTTTGGAAACCTATTCACTCTTTTACTGTTTAATTGAATTAAAGGTATTAGAACTTGTTTAAAAAGCCTAGTGAAAGAATGGCTGTGTCCCATACCAAACAGGAAAACGAGAACAAACTAAAAGAAAACTAAATAAATTTAAAAACGCCGATAATTGGTAACTAATATGGCTGTGTTCGAACCATATAAGAACACGAGAACGAACCGAAAGGACATTAAAAAGACTTTAAAACTCAAATAATTAGTCATTAATGTCCACTATATGTGCAAAAGTATTGGGACATATGTTTATTCATTGTCTCTTCTGAAACCAAGGTTCAAAAAAAGAGTTTCAGAAGCTTGTGAGAAGACGGCTGTGTCCCTAACGACACAGAAAATGAGAGGAACATACATTATAATATCTGTATACTATATGGACAAAAGTATTTATACATCAGCTCATTTATTGTTTCTTCCAAAACCAAGGATATTATTGCTGGAATAACTGTCTGTACCATGCAGGAAGGAATTGTTCTTCTAGATGTTAGAGTAGAAACTGCTATCAGAGGCACACTGCTGCAACCAATCAGCGCTTACTCCCACCCTGCCTCTAAACCCATACATCACTCAGTGCCCCTCCCAAACCACCCCTCAGATTTGAGCTGAAGGATGGAGTCAGCAAAAATCAGGGGATTTAGTTACCCTTTTAAATAACGTTTACCAATAGTTTGAAAAGTTTGCAGGAATGTTACAGAAATAGTATTTCAGAAATGTTCTTAAAACGTGACATATGTAACATTCCCAGCCAGACAAATACTAACATTCTGGAAACATTAAAAGTAACATTCCTAAACAAACCATTAAAACATGTGATGTTGCAGCGACATTTCCAGAATGTAAAAAAATGTCAAATAAAAATGTTCTAAGAACATCCAGAAAACTTGTCAGATTGAATGTTAATTGAACCATGTTACTAACCAAACACTGGGATTGTAGTGTAAGGAGCTGTGAGAGATGTTAGGTTAGAGTTAGGTACTCAGGAGAGCAGGACAGGTGTTGCATCATCCCTCAGTGTTGTTCTGGTCCAGAATAAGCAGGATGCGTGAGGAAAATGGTGATTTTTAAGCGCTGGGTTTATTTTAAGCTTTAATTCTCAGGGCTGAGGGCTGCACAGATGACGCAACACCAGCCACAACTGCATGTTTACGTCTGCAGAGCCAGTCCACACACTGCTAAAATTACAGCTGAACAAAAACTCTGTCCAGCACTTCTGATGTCCAGTAAAACTTCTCAAAACCTGTGGTTTTCCCTCTGTTTAGCTTACATAACTGATCTGCCATGTTATTACTTCTCCTTTCTGATATTTAGAGATGTGCAGAGTCTCGTAAACAGGAAAAACAAACTAAATAAAGAAGGTTTCAGGTTCAATTGTTACATATTCAGATTCTTTTTTGGTAACATTTTACTTCGATGGTCCATTTGATGTCCTCTTTGATGCTCAACTGACATTCAACTAACATTCAGCTATGTCTATTAAATGCAAATGAACTAAAAGGTTAAAGTAAATTAGGTTAGGTGTAGGATTACATTTTAGGGTTGATTAAGGGTTAAGGTTAGGGTTAGGTGTAGGGTTAGATTTTAAGTTTAGGTTAGGGTTAGGGTAAGGGTTAGGTGTAGGGTTAGATTTTAAGTTTAGGTTAGGGTTAGGGTAAGGGTTAGGTGTAGGGTTAGATTTTAGGGTTGATTAAGGGTTAAGGTTAGGGTTAGGTGTAGGGTTAGATTTTAAGTTTAGGTTAGGGTTAGGGTAAGGGTTAGGTGTAGGGTTAGATTTTAGGGTTGATTAAGGGTTAAGGTTAGGGTTAGGTGTAGGGTTAGATTTTAAGTTTAGGTTAGGGTTAGGGTAAGGGTTAGGTGTAGGGTTATATTTTAAGTTTAGGTTAGGGTTAGGGTAAGGGTTAGGTGTAGGGTTAGATTTTAAGTTTAGGTTAGGGTTAGGGTAAGGGTTAGGTGTAGGGTTATATTTTAAGTTTAGGTTAGGGTTAGGGTTAGGTGTAGGGTTAGATTTTAAGTTTAGGTTAGGGTTAGGGTAAGGGTTAGGTGTAGGGTTAGATTTTAAGTTTAGGTTAGGGTTAGGGTAAGGGTTAGGTGTAGGGTTAGATTTTAAGTTTAGGTTAGGGTTAGGGTAAGGGTTAGGTGTAGGGTTAGATTTTAAGTTTAGGTTAGGGTTAAGGTTAGTGTTAGGTGTAGGGTTAGATTTTGTGGTTGATTAAGGGTTAAGGTTAGGGTTAGGTGTACGGTTAGATTCTATTTTAAATCATTTACATTCAACATAGGGTTAAGTTAAATTTAATGGACATTAAATTCAGTGTTAGTTGAATGTCAGTTGAGCATCAACAAGGCCATAAAATGGGCCATCCAAGTAAAGTGTTGCCACTTTTTTTTACCCCGATTCCAAAATCACAGTTGTTTACTGGTATTAATGTAATACTGGGAAAAACATACCGTACAAACTCTATGTCAATTCAGCGAGAGACTAAATAATTTATAGCATTGTGTGTGCATTTTACGTTTTTACCTTTTTACATTTGTTTTTATTATTGTATTTACTTTAATTTACACTGTCTGTCCAAAAATGTTTATAATGTTATTTATGTCATTTTAAATTCCGTATCCATATTTTGTGTATTAGCTTAGCTGCACTCTAAACAAACAGCATGCTTAATGTGCTTTTAAGGTTAAACAAAGGTTAATTGATTGATTGAATCAGTAATTGTAACGCTACACTGATTTTAGTAGATTCTCTTCCTTGTTGGGTTACTCTGATGCTCCTCTGGTGTATCAGATCAGGGCTGGGTAAAGCTGGCACTCTGCTGGAGAAAAGCCAAATTCAACCAGTACAGGAAACCCAAATGAAGGCCTTTCAGAACCAGGGTAGCATTTACAATCTCATCAACTTCAACGCTAACCACTGATCAGGGGTTTCAAACGAGTCAGATCAGGACATTTTACTGCCTGGTTAAAACAATACCAAGACTTGAGACCTTTTTTTTTACTACAACAATACTGAAATGTTTATATTTAACTCAATAATTTTTTAGGGTACTGATTTTTAAAAAAATCTTTAAAAAAATACATAAATCATTTAAGTATGGTTATTCATTAAACATGATATTATTATAACATTACATTTCTGCCCCTCTGCACCATGATACTTTTTTAAAACATACCACACAGTGGTAACATGGCAACATTAAACATAATTGATTGAACATAAGATGGCGAGAAGCCCAGTCAAAAGTTTCTACAGCCAGTCAAGACAGAAACATGGGTCAGGTAAACATTCTTATCCAATTTTATGTTTTTTTATGTATTTTATGTTTGAAAGTTTTTTTTTTGGACTAAGTGGGTTATTTTGATCCCAAATGGCAAGGATCACTTTTAAATGTTAAAACACTGTAAAGTACTTATATGAGAACATTGTTTTTTTTGTTTATGTTTTTTTTTTTTTGCAAAAACGACTTTCTGTTTAATAAAGTTTAGTTTTAATACTTGTTAGATTCTATTAATCAAAAAATAGCTAGGATAAAGTATAAATAAACTCCAAGCAAAAGTCTGGGTTTCAGGAGGTTAAACATTTAAATTAGCCATGTGTTATATTCATAAAATAAACATACATTCAATTTCACCATATTTTTAGAGTATATGTATAGAAACATTTTTAGCATTTGGAGCATTTCTGTTGAATTATGAAATCCTGATATGTTAGAACAACTGCCAGATTTACATTATGCTATAAATGAAAAAAAAGGAAAACATGGAGAAACAAGGTTTGTGCCTGACAGTGATATGTAGTTAATCTGTAATGCACCTGTCATTTACAGGCTATATGCTGTAGCCATCATTTAAAAAAAAAAAGTGTATCAGGACCTATTTTATCTCAATACCGCACTTCTAGAGACTCGTTTGTGTCACAGGAAAGGAAAGCTGCCATCTCCCTCTGTATAAATGATAACTGCAGTTAATGGGTTTCTGATGTTCTACTTTTGTCCCAATTACACTCAGAACCCGCAGGTAAACAAGAGCGGCGGAAGCGTGAGAAACAGAAACACTTTGTGTCTGATTGTGTTTTTACAGCCGGCACACATCATTAGGCAGCAGAGTGCCCCAATCTGTCAGCCACTCACTGTTAGCACGATGCTAATAAAACAGCTGCTCAATCATGTCTGACTGATAGCTTTTCCAAATATCCAATTAAAGCGCACAAACAAAACGGGCCGACGGGAAACGAGTGTAAAAAATGAGTGAGAGAGCGAGCGAGCTGCTTCCATAATAATCAGACATGTGAGGGACTGGAGGCTGGATGATAAAAGAGGAAATATAAGAAGAGCAGAATAGAGTTTAGGCATAGAGGTGATGCCATAGCCAACCGTAAGTTCAGTATTTCCAAAGAGAAAAACTGAGCTCACTTTTTGGTGGCTTCTTCACATATATCTGAGAAAGAACATTCTTTGCCTACTTGCCTGTTGCTCTTGTGCTTTTTTGGAAGCATGAGGTGGATCTACACAATATTATTATAGAGTAAGTGGGCTTAAATCTTATGGCTGATTAAAGCCATATGTTTTTTTGATATTCTATTGTTAACAGTGATTCATCTCAAATCATTACTAGATTAAAGCATCCAAAAAAAGTTTTTATAACCCCACCCTGCACCTTACTGTTCACTGTTTACTGCTAGGTACCTGTATGCCCGCGTTCATTACGCTACATACCACACAGAGGCGTGTTCTACACCCATAACACACATCAAACACCTGAAGCTGCAATCGGCTGCCAGCTGACTTCAGCTCCATTCACTGTAATTGTTCTTGAATGAACTCCTGCACGAGCTGTGTACCCGACCTGTTTGCACTGTTCAGAAGTTCTGCAGATCCGTTTTTAATCTGTAAGACCTCATTCATCACTCGTTATCAGCCGGACGGAGGCCACGCCCCTCAGGCGGCCTTGTTGACTCTGCTGGTTAGCAGTGCACACAGTTTGAGAGGCGTTCCCAAATTGCTGGTCGGGTTCCAGGACCCTCCCTGCTGCTATGAAAGGACGACTTCAGCTCCGAGAAGTGTTTGCACTGCTGTTACATAAATCTCACAATGCATACAGAAACGTACACCGCTGCACAAACGCACACTCGTCCAACAGTATCGGCTCCAGCCGGGGGGACGGGTCAGTACCAGTTTTCTGAGCTGATAACGAAAACCGATGCTGTACTGAGGCTGAAACCAATCACAGTGATTTATTATAGTCCTAACGACAGGTTAACTTTGCTTGGCCGGGCTAGTCATTGGACACAAACATATATGTATAATGTTTTTTCTGAAATCAAGGGTATTATGTCAAGTTTATTCTGTTTCTGTTGGAATAACTGTCTCTACTGTCCAGGGAAGCTGTCCTATTAGAATTTGGAACATTCCTGTGAGCATGGTGTTTACTGCACTATGTAACTCTGGTGAAGTGAGCAGGACAATGCAATTCTATTTGTGTTTGCATTTATGTTCCTACATAATGTTACCTTAAATGTAACCTTCCTTCTCCTAATATGGAGGTTCTTTACAAATCAAAAGTTTCTCCATTAGGGGTAGGACAGAAAAATCTACATTTTGCCTACTTAGGAGTATTTTCTCTCTTTAGTAACACAGTTGCATTAAGTTTCATAAAGAATTGATTTGTAATGAATGTGTTCAGTATTCAGAATTTGGCCAATTTTTATGCTTTGGTTTATTTGTCAGTTAATGTTGGTGCATTCCTAATCTATATATGAGTCTTGGATGTACAGTTGTAGCCAGTTTTACCACTAACCCAGTTAACAGAGAATATTTAACAACATTATTATAATTGTAGTGTTTACAAACTAGCTAAGGATAATTTTGAGATAAACAACAATGCACTTTTGTAAGTCATAATAATGATTTGTATCACAATGTTACATTTTCAGCTAGACGAATACTTACATTATGAAAATTTAAAAAGTTAAATTCTCAGAACTAAAATTTAAAACACAAGTGATGTTGCAACAACGTTACCAGAATATTTAAAACCTTAAAAAAAAAGCATTCTTAAAACATGTAGGAAAAATGTTTTGGGTAGCTGGGTATTTCCAAAACAGACCCAGTAAAGAGACCTGAAAGACCCTTATGCCAATAAATGGTTGAACTTGTTTGCCATTATGCCATCCTGTCTGAATGCTGCCGCATGGCAGTCTAGTCCTGTGGTAGAAATGAGGTTCATATATACAGCTTCGGAAAAAACAAGAGACCACTTAAAAAGTAGGAGTTTATTTGATTTTACCAAATTGAAAACCTCTGGAATATAATCAAGAGGAAGATGCATGATCACAAGTCATCAAACCAAGCTGAACTGCTTGAGTATTTGCACCAGGAGTAAAGGCATAAAGTTATCCAAAAGCAGTGTGTAAGACTGGTGGAGGAGAACATGCCAAGATGCATGAAAACTGTGATTAAAAACAAGGATTATTCCACCAAAAATTGATTTCTGAACTCTTAAAACTTTATGAATATGAACTTGTTTTCTTTACATTATTTGAGGTCTGAAAGCTCTGCATCTTTTGTGTTATTTCAGCCATTTCTCATTTTCTGCAAATAAATGCACTAAATGACAATATTTTTATCAGACAAACTAATTTAGTAACGTAAGTGGTCTCTTATTTTTTTCCAGAGCTGTATATAAATCTTCATTTATAGAAACCAGCCCCAGTATTCTCGGCAGAAGAGGAATTAGCCGAATCTCACCAAAATGATGAGGCACAACAAAGAAATTGGGCCACAGAGGACACAGGGTATTAAGGCAACACGTGCAGACAGATGTTGGTGCTGTGTCAGGTCTGCACCGAGCGCACCAGGTGCCTTCATTAGAAGAGTCTGTGCAGCTATTTCAGACTCAGGTGCCCAGCAGAGAGGTTCCACTCTCAGAATCTCACCAGATGATGCCAACCTCAGCCAGCATGCAGTCACCCCAGCGGATCAACTCAATATAGTTTTATGGTTCAGTATTGCAGCTGGAAACATAGAGTGAGAACACTCCTATCTGAACCTATTTTATAGGATTAGAATGAGTTGAAAGCAATGATTGTAATGTTTAGTGAAGAATGCAGTGATTGTTGCCAACAATATACAAATTAACTGGACAAAATCAAGTTTTCAAACTATATTGTTTTTTTTTAAATAAGTAAGTAAATAAAGTGAAAAACAGTACATCTGCTTTACACCTTGTAACCCTTGTATAGATCAGATGCAGCAGTGCTGCTTTAGTTTTTAAACACTTTAGTGTCACTACTTGACTAAGAATAATCCATTAAGCAGAAACAGCGTGTGAACACACTTGTTGTTTAAATCCACTTATACCAGCATAACACATACTAAAACCTTATACACCACCACCATGCCAATCACTGTCACTGCATTGCTGAGAATGAATGACCCAACACCCAAATAGCCCAAATTGCGCTGTGGTGGTCATGTGGGGTCCTGAGCATTGTAAAGAACAGTGTGAAAAGAGAATAAAAATAATGAATGCAGAGAAACAGATACAAGACTACAGTCTATAATTTGTGCTTTTAGCCACCCTTAAAGGACACATCTTACACATGCATTTTTGGACAAGCTGCGAGATACAGAAGTGTAACTAAAAGTAAAAGAATCGTGTGAACTGGGCAGAAGAGTAATATTAAAGGATTCTGCATTAATATAACTCAGGTTACGCAATTTTACACAGTTCTGGAGAGTCATAGTGTCGACTTTCACCAGAGTTACATAGCGCAGTTAGCAATGTCCTGAGCCCACAGTAGCATTGATATATAGACACTATTCCCCCCAAGTGAAGCATCAGCATGATCTGAAGCTGATATTATAAGGTAGAAATCCTATATAATTTATCTGTTTAAAAAAAAAATCTATCTAAAATGTATCAATGTAATGAGGTCCCTGGCAGGGGCTGCCCACTTCTTCCTGGCACTAAACCCGTCTCTGATCATTCGTTACATAGACAGAGCTTCAGCCAGAGCTTGATTGAAGTCTCTTGACTCCGACACGCTCGGCCACAAAGCAGCGCGCCATAAATCACGGCATTGACTCCGCCTGAGCCGACAGGAAGACAGCTGCTGCTCCTCCACCTGCGGCCCAAGAAATGGATCTGCGGTCTCCAGGGAAAGTGGCAGCGCCAGGACCGACCCACCAGCATCCCTGCAGTGTGTGTGTGTGTTATGTATGTGTGCGTGTGTGTGCGTGCACAGAAAACCTATTTGTGCTTGGGCCCAAAGCCAGGCATTCTCCTCACACCCCGCGTGATTGAGTTACACACGCCGGGGTGTGTGACACACGGCCGTATATCAAATCACAGCATGTGTGCGGCCGCATAATGCAATTTGCCCGCCGCTCCGCCGGCGCAGTCCTGCGACAGGTGTGCCCGTTACTTTTTTTTCCTCCGCAAATATAATGTCCATATTTCAGCGGCGAGCGCCCGGCTGCTGACAGACTGATGATGAGGCCACTGAGCGTCGCATTCCAGCAATCATAGCGGAACATCGCAAGGTATTTTCTGAGATATCTCGAAGATCCGCATGAAAAATTACTGCAGGTGCCACAGGAACATCAACCACCATCAACAAGGAGGCCAAAATTAACCCTAAGGACATATCAGTGGGTGGTTGCTAGTGTGTAGTTAACTGGTTTACATGGTCTCTTCAGTGGTTGCTGTCATATAACACTTAGAGTTGGTGAGGATGACTGCTATGGTATCTAGCAAGCACCAAAGAGGAGACCATGCCAACCAGTTTATTACACCCTTGTTACCAGCCGCTGATAAGTAATGTCTTTAGGGTTAATTTGGCTCTTGCCTTCTTGTGGTTGGTGTGGCACAGTGGATAACACTCCTACCTGCCAGTTAGCTACCAAATCATGTTGCAGACTGGGTGACTATACTGTGCTACAGCAATAAAAGTCCTTGGGCAATACTCCCAAAACACAACAATGGCCCACCTCTGTAATAAAAATAACCTTTAACTAACTGCCATAAATTTTAATGTAAAAGTGAACCCAAAGGTTATAACAGCTATGGTTGATATGGTGTTGTTTGGGGTTGATTGAATGGTATCACAGGTGGTTGCCATGGTGCAGACGACAAGGTAGTTGAAACAGTCTCTCTACTGATGGCAACAGCATTATACTTAGTTGGTGGCACCTGGTTCCTGTGGTATACAGCATCTGATGTTTGTTAAGTGGTTGCAGTGGTAGTAGTAAATTCTAACTAGTTAAATGCTATCTTTGAAGGTTTTAACGGTGTAGAGTTTGGTATGGCCTGGTTGCTCATCAGCCTACAGTGCTATGATGTCTCTGTCGGTTGCTATGGGATTGCTAGGTGGGTGCACTAACACAACACTTGCCAAATGATTGCATTGGTTGTCTGGTTAACAGTGGTTTCTATATTGTTGATAGGTGGCTAGAACGGTATTCAAGATGGTTGTTAGGGTGTAGATAACTAGTTACATGTTCACTCTGTTAGCTGCAGTAATAGAACACTTTTGGAGGGTTTAGTTTGGTTGTTCTAATAGTTGCTATGTGGTAATCTGTAATGGTTTCTACCATGGTGTTGGGTGGATAGAATGGTATCCCAGGCGGTTGTTAGTTGTTGTGTTCTCTCTGGTTGATGTGGTATATCCTATAGCTGCTTGCAGTTGTGTCTCAGGTGGCTATTGCTTAGGTGGTTATAGTGGTATGGTTGATGTGGTATCTCTGGTGTTTAGTGCCAATATTGACAGGGCAGATCACCATGCCTAATGGAAAGCATGTGTTAGAAGAGTTTTCAAGAGTCTCCAATGGCTGATAAGTGGTGATAACTGCTAACAGATAAACATGGTATTTCTGATGGTTGATATGGTGTTGCTAAATGGATTGAATGGTATCTCAGGTGTTTGCTAGGGTGTTGATAGCTAGTTGACTGTGAATGTTCACTCTGGTGGTTATTTTAATACAGTATGGCTGCTGTGTCTCCGTATCTCTGATTGTATTAGTATCCCAGGTGGTTGCTTGGGTGTTGCTAAGGAGTTATAATGGTATCTCTGGTGATTTGTGTTGGCGTTGATAGGCTACATATATGTTATATATATATATGCAATATAGGTTATATTCCGGATTTTTTCTTGGGTTTCCAACATAGTTGCTGTGGTTTTCTATAAGGTTCCAATCTAAAGCACAATGAAACTACTCTACACTTACAGTATTTGGGCTAAAATAATATTTTACACAAAGATATAGCTAATATTATCATTCATTCTTGAGTTAGCAGGGGTCTATTAGCATGATACTGTTTGTGTAGCGCTAACTGCTTCCTTCTAGTCATTCTTCATTATTAGCAGTGTCAGCGTTTCAGGGTAATACGTCTTTAAATAGTGATTTAGGCTCATCTGCTAAACCACATGAATGATCCCACCTCTCCGAAACCACAGGAATGTCACTACAGCGCAGACTGAACACAGCCATTTCCCCCCGCTGTACACCGGCTTCGACCGGCTCAGCATCCTCTGGCTTCATTTACTCATTAGCGACTTCCTACCTCACTCGCTCTCGCAGAGTTACTCACTGAGGCCAAAAACAGAACTACACAGCCTTTTTACTGGAAAAACCCAATCCTGCCACCCAGTTATTATTCATTTCCCTTTAGAACCGTAGAGCAAAGCACCGACAGATACCACAGAGCTTTTACAGCACGGAATTCTGCAAAACAGAAAAGCTGGTGTTTAGAATTGTAAGTTCTCAGCTCTTATCACACATAAAAGAATAATTAAAACCAGATCCTATAGGTTGCTGCCAAGGTATCTGTGGTGGCTGCAACATTGTAAACCCAGTTAAATTGAATTTAATTCATTCATTTACATACCATTGGATATTTCTAAACATAACTCAACTTTTTTAAAGATTGGTGAACATTTGTGGCCACATATAGTGTACATTCAAACAGCAATCTTTGATCATTGAGCACTTCTTTTCTATTGGCTTTTGGTACTAAGCTGGTATCTGTAGCTTACTGGGTGTGTCCCCCAGCTTCTGACACTAACCATCAGTGTGTAGTAATACCCCCCAGGCTACCTTAAGTAAACTTTTAGTAGCTAATGTGTTATGATGAACTGCCTGACCTCTATGTTATAGGTTATAAGAGCAAGCATCATTTTCTAAGTTGTTAACTCTAACTGTGTTGACCGTATGCTAAACTGTTCATTCTATAGCCTTTTCTGCCTTCATCTAATCCTCTAATATCTATTTTTAATCTATGTTTTTCTTAAATAAATAAAAAAATACTAAAGAGAAACCTAGTCAAGTTTTTTAGTTAGTGAATTGAAAAAAAAAATAATAATTTAGGCAAAAATTGCATCAAATTATTTAATTATTTAAGCAATTTTAACTTATAGGCTTAAAGTGTAGTAGGGCTACATAATATATATATATATTCTTTCAGCAATAATATATCTCATTGCATGTAAAGCAAATTGAGAGAAAATGAAAATTCAATATTCAACAGGTATACAGGGGACATTTTTATCAGGACATGTTGGATTACTGACTTCTGGGAAAATGTATCTTGTTAAAACTGACTGTATGTTTAAATATCATGACATAAATCAGAACAACAAAATACCATAATACAATTTTGCACCCAATACTGTGCAGATCTAGTTGCTAGGGTGTTGCTAACACATTGATATGGTATCTCTTGTGGTTGCAAGGGTGTTGTAAGGCAACTGCTCTGGTATTCCAGTTGGTCCAGAACTGATAATTTAATACACTGAGCTTCAGCAGTTATCAGTTATGTAACAGAAATGAATGACTTGACCAAATGGAGTCAAACCAAAGAATGTTGTAACTTTCTGAATTATATGTTTTTGTTTTTTAATTATTTCACATTGTGTACAAACTATGTACTACTTCATACTACGTGTGCAATTACTAGAGATGCACAAATTGTGTTCTAAATATAAATTCTAAATATTTTTACAAAATGTAGGGGATAAAAAGAGTTTATCCTGCTTTTATTGAAGTAACGACCTCTACTGTCCAGAGAAGACCCAAAAACCTTCCAATCTATGTCGTCTTCCATCTATCCATTGGACAGAGCTCCATCATAGTGACAACAGGTTTGGTAATGGTTTATATACTCCACAGAGAGCCTATTAGCAATTGCCTACTGGCAAGATTAAACAATGCAGGGAATAGACAAGCTGTTTGTGTGCATTTGCACATCTGCCTCCAGAGCAATGGATGCAATCTGAAGTACTGGAATGCACTATTCATTAGAACAGTGGGTGACCATAAACATTTGGGAATATAGTGTAGATATAGGGAACAATGAAGGACAGTAGTTTTTTTAAAGACTACTGGAAGTAAGTGTGTGTGTGTATGTATGTGTGTGTTTGTGTGGGCTGATACACTCATTCATTGGCACTCAAGCCTCAAGCTGAACTGAGGTAACACACAGCTCAGCGCGGTGCGGATATCTTCCCGTAAGAACAGCAGCGCTCAGCTTCACACGAACAGTCTGCGGCCTCATCGCTTCCCGACACTCAAAGCTCTTCATATCAGTCACTCTCTCAGAAGCTAAACACTAAACAAGCGAAATATGGTCATACATAATCTTTAAGCCCTAATTATAGGGATCATCTAAAGCCTATGGGCTTCAGTGCCAAGCCTTCACCACCCATCAGACACATCCGCACAGTCTGCAGGCTGCAGACGCGGTTGTGCAACACGTACAGCGTGCCAGTCTCATTCAGAACAGGTGGCTGCACTGTTAGGGGTGTAATGATATTTTCATGATTTATGATTCTTATAAATGTGACTTTTTTTTCCAAATGGTGTGGGAATCACAGGGCACCTCAGCCAAACGATATATCACAATATATTGCCCTTCATGATATAGTGATTCTGCAATACCCTACATATCACCATGCAATCCTTTATGGTACATAACGGCAGGAATTATGGATTTATTGGTGTCAGTTTTAAAGAAATCAATGACTAATATTCTTCACCACAAGTTTACCTTATATTCATTTGAGTAGCGCCATCACATGGAGTAATGAAGCAGTAACTTTTGTAACAAGTAAAATTGGTGGAGAGTTTTAGGAAGTTTAGAGTGCCTATGTTTCAACAAATACATCCATATTTGATGCCACAAATCAATAATGTATCACAAAAAAAATCGATATCGATATTTAGTTCTATCCCATTTTTTAAAAAATGTATACAGTAAATATACTCACTGTCAAAAAATAGCTGCAAAAATATTGTAGTTGTACCTGGAACGAGGTATGGGATTGCAATGCTATTTAAAAGGAAGGTAAAATTTACCAGGACACCATTTACAAAAATACATGATTACAAATTTAGATTGATATGGGTAACTTTTAGTCATATTTACTAAGCTACACATACAGAAGTAGTGTGTAATGCATGTGTAACACATGTGTAACAACACTGCAGCATGCCAGATGTCTCAGCGTGTAAAGAGTTGTAGAGGTTCCTAATGGAGTCCTATAATAATCCATCCCATACAGCTCCAATATTATCACACAGTTCCTGCAGATTTTGCGGTAGGGGTGGAGTTAGGTGTTGACAGCATGTCCAATAACATCACAGACATTTTCAATCAGAGATAGGAATGCTGAAGCATGTTGCCATGGTATAGTATCTTTATTTTCAAGGCAAGATCCTGAGATGGCAGCAGTATATGGACGAGCATTGCCCTGTTGGAAAAGCACACTAGAGTGTGCATTCAGAAAAGGTAGGGCCACTGATCGCAGGACCTCATTAACGTGTGCTGCCAAAGGGCCTGTAATAAAGATCATCACCTCACCCTTTCCTCTCTGAACTTATACTATACAGTATTAAGTATATTCCAGAGAGTCCTATTCTATTGACTGTACATTTCTATAGACATTGTATAAGACAATAAGTCACCCCTAGAAGTGATACGATGGACACTAACAGCTTAGTGATAGGAGTAGGACATTCTGAGGACAATTGTGCTGGTTCTTATGGCAGGGCTTCCTACCAGCATTTTTCAAATCACTATTTAAAAACGTATTACCCTTAAACCAAGGAAAATCATATGGTGCCTGTATGCCTCTATGCCCAATAGTACCGTATCTCATCTTGTATCTTATATATATATATATATATATTTTATTTTTTTTGTCAATGGGAGTATAAAGGTGATTCTGAGTGAAAATAGAAGAGCAGTTTGCTGATGTTGGCTGACTGACAGAATGATCTCCTCAGCAGCTCTAAATCACAATAGAAAATAATCTTGAGTCCCTGATAGATATCCTCGTTTCATAGAAATGAACACGGCTACTTATAAACGCCCTTCTCGGCCAATCATCTGCCTGCTTTCACGCCTCCGCTTTCACAACACGGTTCGAGGGCAGACTCAGACATCACTCATCAGTGGCAGGCGGCCGAAACACAGCGGCTCGGATAAAAATGACTCACAGGGGGACGGAGAGAATGAGCAGTAAAAAAGGAAACGAGAAAGTGGACGAAAAAAAGAGAAAAGTCACAAAAAGAAAGAAGGGAAAGAAAGGAAAAGAAGGGGGGGTGGCTGGGGGTGCATTCAAAATACCTCTCTGACAGCGAGGGCTAAAATCTGCCAAGGTATGTAGACATGCCTGGAAGAGATGGTAACCAAGGTCAAGTCGTCACATTTACCTGCTGCCAAAACCCTCTAAAGCCTCTGGAATTCCGTTTGCTCTGAAAACAGGCAATATCCACAGACAGCTTACGGCTAATAGCGCAGAATTATCTGTTCCGGCAGGGTGCAAGCAATCACAAACAGTTACAGGTTATCCTCTTGTTTCAGCGTGGGGGGATTTAGTTCGACCCTGAGGCAGGCTTTCAGAACAGTGACTTACCCTGGGCCAAGTACGCATCTACCGTACGCACATTCTCGCTGGCCTCAAACGGCACTAACCACACCAAAAAAGGCAATGGTTAAGCTCATGGTTTTGCCTATCTTTGCATTTTACATGATATCCAGACTCAGCATGACCTCATCTACTGAGATACAGTCCTCAATAAACATTCCTATATGTTAGAAAAGGAGATACACTGATTAAGCATAACTAGGGGTATTGAGACCACCTCCTTGTTTCTACATTCACCGTCCATGAACATATATACACTATAGTCCTGTATCTGTTTCTCTGTATACTTTATTATTCTACTTTTACCTTGTTCTTCAATGCTCAGGACCTCACAGGATAGATCACCACAGAGCAGCTATTACTGTGTTCGGGTGGTGAATCATAATATTCTTAGCACTGTGTAGACACTGATTAGCATGATGGTTTAAACACTTCAGTGTCATTGCAGAAATAAGAACTACCAATAGCGTCCTGTGAGCAGTGTCCTGCGGGCAGCATCCTGAGCCCAATGATGAAGGACTAGAAGATGACCAACACAAACTGTGCAGCAACAGATTCAGAGCTTCTTTCTCTGTCTTTCCTTTATCTAAAGCTAAAGTGGGTAGGAGTGTCAAATTGAATGAAGGACAGTGAGTTACACCGTGTTTAAGAACTCCAGCAGCACTGCTTCAGTGGTGAAAAATGAATGACCCATCACTTATTATAGCTGCTATTTGGTAGTCCAAATAAGAGAAACAGAAACAGGACTACAATCTATAATTTGTATTTGAGCCTTCCCTAAAGGACATGTCTTACACTTACTTTTCTGGACAAGCTGATATAGATATAGAAGTGTAACTATAGGTAAGAGAAGTATGTGGACTGAGGCTTTAAAGTAATGTTAAAGGATTTTACTCTAATATGTGATATGAGTCTGTAATTAAAGAATTCTGTAATTCTATAATGTCCTATATAATAAGCAAAGCTAAAAATATATGGTCACGGTGGTCATAATGTTATGTTTGATTGGGGCACAGATTTAAATCACTCTTCTCTAAGGACAACATTGAATTTGGTGCTGTTGGCAGGACGGCCGGTCTGGGTTAAAAATGGCAGAGACGCCCGTCTGAAGGCTGTCAGTGTTTGATGGATGACGGGTGTGAAGAACAGTATAAAGGTGTCAAGGTGAAGGAAGTGCTGTCGTCTGGGAGAGAGGCTGACGGGTATTTATGGAGTCAGGTAAGTACGACCTGAGGGCCCGTTACTCCAGATCATCCATACCAAACAGCAGGACGTCAGACAGCCTGTATCACCTCCACGGCTGTGCCTTCTATAATTATATTAATGGAGAATGGAGGACTGGGCAATATATTAGAAAGACGACATCACAATACTTGATTACATTTTCATGATATATGATACAGTGTGTATTATTATCTATCAGTTTCTAAAGAATTACATAAACTGATTTTTTTCATAATTTTGTTTACATTTTACCACAGTATATATTTATTTAAATAGACAAATAAAGCATTCATTTTTACTATATATTTATTTTCATACATGTTAAGACATTTTTAGATATTTCAGAATATTTGTAAATACTGCTTTTACTGCTATATATATCATGAAATACATGCACAAATGTTTTAAAATGTTTTTTTAAATTAAATAAACTAAATAAGGGTTCTGCATATTGTATCATATGCAAAAACATTATCAGAAATTCTGCTATGACAATTCTGAATTATCTTTTTTTTTTTAAGCAGTCTGATATGTATTTATTTAGCTATTTATTGTATTTATTTTTAATTGTTCATGAGTACAGTTTATATGCACTGAATATCCTGCACTTTAGTTTTGTGGTAGATATTTATTGTTACACTACTTTTTTATTTTTGTTACATCATTAACATTTTATACAAAATCAGGGTATTGGTTAATTATAGTTTATATATATATATATATATATATATATATATATATATATATATATATATATATATATATATATATATTTTTTTTTTTTTTTAGTTTGTTCCTACCGACTGTAAGACATGCTTATGCTTTTACTTAATAAATGTTAAATATTTATTTTTTGCTTTTGTATATTGTTAAAATTATAATTTTTTTAAAATAAATTTAAAAAATCAACGTTTTATCCTATAGCCAAAAATATTGCTATCTCTAAAATACCATAAAAATTTTGTGACATTATTTTAGTTCCACATTATACACCCCTAACCTAAACATTTTTTTTTTTGTTTACATTTTTTGGTCTTTTTTGTACGTTTTTAGGTGAATGCTGCAAGGAGCTTTTTATCACATTTTGCCTTGTTGCTATGGAGTGATTTATAGATTTAAACAAATATTTGTAGAATTATAATTTATTGCATGTATGGCACAATTATTTAGCACATGAGGAAATACTACATGCGTCTATGTTATACTTGAGTATGGAGTAAAACGCAATAGGGACTCAGCAGTTTCCCACATTAAAAGTTTGAAATCTCAGCCCTGAAATGTCGTATAATCTAATTCCAACTGGAAATCTTTTAAATGGTCAAAAAGTCAAATATATCTTCCTTTCAGAAAACCCAGAAACTTCTCTACAGGAGCTCTTCCACTGCCCGCGGCTACGCTAAAACACCGACCGGCGCTTATCACAACATATAATCTTCCAGCAGGACCAGCGAGAGGAAGCAGCTCTGCCTGATTACAGACTTCCAGCCTCATTTCTATTTTTCTTTATCTCTCGTTTCACAGGGTCTTCCCTCGCTGATTCGAGGGGCGTGGCCTGTCACTCTAAACCCGTCATTATCTCAGAGGAACCTCTGCCCTCTGCGGATCAAAGAGATTTTAACAGATGTCCGGATCAATCAAACGGCCGGCGAGGACCAAGACTGATGGTGCTGATCTCAGAGTGAGACGGGGTTAATGGACATGTTACGACTGACCCTGGATTAAAGGATTTAGACTTATTGATGAGTGACAGACTAATTAATAAATGCTTATTTTTATTCAGTGTCCTAGTGCATTATGCTACTGCATCACATCTTTACAATACAAAGTTTAAAAAGTTTTCAGAAGGAGAAAAAAATTACATAATATTTATATTTTTTTTAAAAGGCTTAAATAATTAAATATATAAGTAAAGAATCAAATTCATCACTTTTTTAACAGTTTTTTACAACATATATAAAATATTACAATTTGTATAGAATACAGTAACTGTGTCCTGTGACTTTTGACATGTCCCATGGAAGCTAAAGAATGTTGTACTGACCTGTGAGACATGTGGATGTGGTCTCCTGCATTGAACGTGGACATGTTTTGTGATTTTTGACTCTACCCTCTAATCTAAGTCTCATAATTCACCTGGCCTTGCCATGAGCACAAAAGCATATGATATGTGAATACAGTATAATATTGTACAGTTGTTTTGCCATTTGCTTAAATTTTTTTATAGATGTATACATCATTCCCAATTTCTAGTTATTTATTTTTTCTTATAATGTGTTTAATATAGTATCCTTTTCAGATTGTTTTTGCATCAAAATTGTTCACAGTAGTGGTGAATGAAACAATGCATCTGGGGAGAATAATGCCATTACACCTAATAGATTATTGTTATGAATACACTACACACACACTACCTGAAGGCTGAGACACTGTTGAACTAGAGTCTTAAGAAGATTTTGACTTCTGAGAAAATATATGTTTAAGAGACACTTATAATAAAATTATATTTTATATTAATTCTCTCTAATAACTGTCTATTTACAAATTAATTATCTATGTAATAACAGTGTAGCTGTGGGTAAAGTACATATTGTTATAGTCATATATTTGTTACAGTCATACAGGTTATGTATTTACATGTTTATCAGAGCCAGTTAGGTATAGCAAAATATTTTATCCCAGTTTCCCAAAGCAAAATCACACAACATGACACATACATAATTACAAAATGTACTTTTACACACGTGTGCAACAACATAACCTGTAAAACTGTAATAAACCTGTACCAATATGTACTTCATCAGTAGTTACATTAGTTATTACATGGATTGTTACTGTGTAAGTACACAGTTATTAGAGACTCTTATTATAATGTGGCAGCAACAATAGTCCTGCAGGAAATGCATTTTGAGTTGATGGGAGGAAGTAAAGAAAATGAAGTTCAACATGTTTCTGGATCTAAAAGTGTGAGACAGAACAGACAAGAAAACAGAAAACAAATCAGAGCTCTGACACAGTTCTTTAAGGGACCTGCACTCCTGCACTCCGTCCCTCAGCCCGGGGTCCTGTTACGGACAGGCATGTGTGCGCCAGCGGGCGGGCCGACACGGCAAACATCAGGCAGGCACCGACTTGTTCTTCTGCTGAATCTGTCCCGCTGCCAGACTGAGCTGGACACAGTTACCCTGTAATCTCCAGCCGTCTACGAGTCCTACAGCCAAAGGTTCGCCCTCGCACCGTCACGTGTGCCATGCTGTGGGTATATTTAATGCTCTCTGTGTGCCAGGGCTTCTTTTCTCACTTCCAGAGGTCCCGAGAGAATCCGCTTTTACGGCCTTTTCAGTTTTTAGAAACAAGACTTTGATTTGGCAGAGCAGCGAGTGTAGACTGACAGCTGAACTCAGTGCCTACAGGATTAAACTGTTTCTACATGTCGCACCAAAAACAGCTCCAGTATTCATACAAGTAGGGATGTCCTGGTCTGATCCAGTGGATTGGGATTATGGGATTTTGGGATCCAGATATATTTTAATAAAGGCTGTGTATTGCCAAGAATATGGCAACATAGTATGTATCAAGACATAGGGTTTGCGATTCAATATATCACATTATAGTATAATGATACTACAGTAGTATAAAAAGTTTGTGCACCCCTGATCATTTTCATGATTTACCTTTATAAATTATTGTTTTTTTTTTTAACAGCAATTTCAGTTAAATATTAAAATGCCAGTCTGTATTATTTTGTTTCTAAACTAAAAGCAGAAGCATTTCTCAATGGAGAAGGGAAAAAATATTTTGTTTAATGGTACCAGTGTGCTGGAACAACCATCCCTGCCAAGCCTAATACATGTATATTCATTCTAAAAACTGGGGTGTAGAGTCGCATTTCCCGGGAGTTCTTCTTGCCAGTTATTTGTACAGCCTCTGAAAGAGGTTCCGGCTCAGTTTTACTGAACACGAGCGACTGGTGGAGCAATGGAGACTTCAGAAGGGGAAACTCTGAGCTTAGTAGCTCTAACTATTCACTCATAGTTAATCCAAAGTGTATAGTTGAAGTGAAGTTTCTGACTGAGCGCGCTCTCTCTCTCTCTCTCTCTCTCTCTCTCTCTCTCTCTCTCTCTCTCTCTTTCTGACTGAACATAACCTGGAATCGGATTCATCCGCTCTGAAAGGAGACCGCATCACACCCGCCCAGTTTAAAATGATTCTTCTGCATGCCCGGCGAAATTACCCATTCTGACCAGAGAGGGCCCTAAATCCTAAACTTATAGAAATCAGCTTTAAATATAAAAAGTTTACATCATCGCTGTCCAATGAAAAACACTTATCTCCAAAACAGCAACTTTACAGGAGAGAGAAAAAACCTTGTAAACTTTCAATGTAAGTCAATGTAAAAAGAGTTAATTTCAGGTAATTTTAAAGAGTGTCTATTGGTCCATTCATCAAGAAATTTTGGCACAGTGTAAGGGACAGTTTGTTTGTTTAAATTATGGAGATAAAAAATGGAGATAAATGTTTTTCATAGAACATTCATAGGACGACGATATGATTTACAGAAAGTGTGCAATAATCATTTAATCAATATTAGGCAAGTGCATAAATAGGGCAACCTTATTGTTTTATTGATCTAAATACTATTAGCAATAATTATAAAAAAAACATTATTTGAAGCTCATTGACCTTTCACCTACATTCACACAGGTGAATTCAATTATGAAAAAGGGTTAAAGTAGCCAATTGCAAGTTTTCCTCCTCTTTGCATCTTCTCTGAAGAGTGGCAACATGGGAGCCTCAAAACAACCTGAACTCTCAAATGACCTAAAAACAAAGATTCTTTAACATAATGGTTTAGAGGAAGGATACAAAAAGCTATCTCAGAGATTTCAGCTGTCAGTTTCCACTGTGAGGAACATAGTGAGGAAATGGAAGACCACAGGCACAGTTCTAGTTAAGGCCCAAAGTGGCAGCCAAGAAAAATCTCAGATAAGCAGAGGAGAAGGATGGTGAGAATAGTCATAGTCAACCCACAGACCAGCTCCAAAGACCTACATCATCTTGCTGAAGATGGTGTCACTGTGCAACGTTCAACCATTCAGCTCACTTTAAACAAGGAGGAGCTGTATGGGAGGGTAATGAAGAAGAAGCCTTTTCTGAGCACACAAACAGAGTCGCTTCAGGTATGCTAAAGCACATTTGGACAAGCCAGAATCATTTTGGAATGAGGTGCTGTGGTCTTAAAAACTTTGAGTTTTAAAAACGCAGAATTCCAAGACAAACACTTGCTATAATAATATAATTTTTGAGTTGCCAAGGATATACAGTATTTATAGCATCTGTCATTAAGCTGTCTTTGAGCTTCAGCTTCTCCTGGCAGTGACAAAAAATAGTAACATGTAATGATGCAATTTTTCTCTAGGCCCCTTTAATGGACTGTGGAGTTTTTTCAGAAGATAACAGGACACTTTAGAGTCTGCAGTGTAAAACAGTTTTTTTTTTTTTAAGTTTAAAGAAGATTCTAACATAATATCTGTAGTTCTAAAGCATTGACTGTGTTTGAGTCTCCAGAGACTCTGCATTTGCTGCCTTTTCAGCTTTTAGAAAGGCGACTTTGAGTTGGCAGGGCAGCGAGTGTCGACTGACAGCTAGTCTCAGTGCTTACAGGCTGGCAGCCAGGAGTGCCGGGTGTAGAAACGAGGGTCAGGGTGGACTCTTACTTTAACAGGGACTTATTTGTCCCAGTTTGTTTCATTTTACAGCACTGCTGGGTACTGAAAATCCTTTGGCACAATGTCCCGCTCGTTACAACAGTGGCACAATAAATGCACACTAGATACAAGCTATGGAAACCACTTAACACAACACACTGGTAATGTGGAGACTGGCAGCCAAGACCGAGTTCTGCCAGCTGCCATACTCTCCCCTCTGCACCGGGCTGTAAAACACAGCTAATATCTGAGATATTACTCACTAATTGAGCTAAGATGTGCTGTAATGAACTCACTGGGCTGATTCTGGGAGTGACGGGAGTGTCTGCACGTGTAAAGTAAAGAAACTTTAATAAAGGTTACAAATAAATTTTCTTTCCTTTTCAATTACATTTTCAATTATAAGGCTTATATCATTTATTTTACACTATATGACACTGCCTACACAGATTACTAAAATGATGACATTGCCTTGTTGACTTCAGTTGACTTCTGGTAAAAAAAAATCTGCTTGCAATATATTGCAGAAAAAAAGTTTTCCCAATATTGCATGGAGGTCAGAAAAATCACATTACTGACTAATAAGAAAATATATTGACATGTCCATAATAATAAGACACAAATTAAACTTAAAATCTACATCACCCAAACATCATCATTCATTGCCCTTGTAAGAAGGGTTAATCGCATTATTGTGATATTATTTAGTTATTATTAATGGCATGCAATGGCATCTAAAAGTGAAGATAATACTGATTCTTGTAATCTTTATTTTATCTGACAATTCCTTATTTATTTATTTTTTCCAGGTTGCTTTAACACAATGCCCTCTGACAACCTCTAAACCCTATTATCGCACATTATTCTCAGCTCGTAGCCGTAAGGAGAGTTCTCAGAAGAATAACAGAACAGTTTATGGTCTGCAGTCTGGTTTACTGTTTTGTAGTGGAACATGATCATTTAAAATAAACCATGTAGTTCTAGAGCTTTGTCTTTTTTCTGTTTCTCTTGAAACAAAATAAAATAACTTGTCACTTTGAAACAGACTGATTATAAGGCGATTGCAGGGGAAATTAGAACTAAATGGCAGACAGCATGGTGTAGGTGGCATCCTGTGAAATAAAAAAAAGAGCAGAAGAACAGCCTGCATTTCCCAGTTAACCTAAACGGCACATTAACCACATTCCTCCCTGGGTGATCCAGTAAATCCAATAAAAGCCGGAAATGAGGAATAATGCTGCTGCTGGTGGTCCTAAAGAGTACCCCTGTGCTCTGTTCTCTCCGTCAGTGATGCTGGAGGGACTACAGCAGATTAATGAGGGATAATTTGGCTCTAATACAAAATGCCTGCAGCTGAACGCAGTCAGCGCTGATCGAGTACATAACGCTCACAGGGAGGATCCAGATACAAGTCTCAACAAACCAACAGCGACCTTTCAAAAGAAGAGTTTTTCCATAGCATATCCATATGTTTCACACAATATTTTACTTTTTCTTTATGATTAAGATCCAATCACAAAATTGCCCCGTTTAATGTAATACAGGTTTTTGTTTATGAATTGTGGCATTTACTGTTTATGTTGATCTTTTTTTTTTTTTTTTAAATGGATGTATACATTCAATCAGAGTAACGGTATCATCTGATTAGCGCCACCACGTGAAGTAAAGAAACAGTAACTTTAACTTTAGTGCGTCAAATTGGGGGCGTGGGGGTCTTAGGAAGTTTATTGTGCCCACGTTTAAATAAAAATATCTATATTTAATCCATGTATCAATAATAATGATATCAATATCTGTTCAATTATATTTCAATATAATGCAACCTCCTCACAGGTTAGATAACATGCTGCTAATTAATACTGAGATAAAATTACTTTATTTTTAGTACTTAACATAATGAAACATTCTGTATGGTTGGTTTTAAATAGTTCCAGCTATTTTTTATTATGTACTGTACATACAAACAGCTCTGGAAAAAAGGTATATGTGTAAAATGAACATTGTTGTTTTATTCTATAAACTACGGACAGCATTTCTTCCAAATTCCAAATTAAAATATTGTCATTTAGAGAAAATGAGAAATAGGTTTTCAGACCTCAAATAATGCAAAAAAAATTCTTATTCATAAAGTTTTAAGAGTTCAGAAATCAATATTTGGTGGAATAACCATGATTTTTAAACACAGTTTTCATGCATCTTGGCATGTTCTCCTCCACCAGTCTTACACACTGCTTTTGGATAGTTTAATGCTACTTCTGTTGCAAGAATTCAAGCAGTTCAGTTTGATTTGATGGCTTGTGATCACCCATCTTCCTCTTGATTATATTCCAGTTTTGTTTTTTTGTTTTTTTGTAAAATCAAAGAAACTCATCATAAATAAGTCTCTTATTTTTTCCAGAGCTGTATGATGTGGTATGTTTTTTATGCTCCATGATAAAATGGTTCAACATTGCAGACTCTAACTTATCTATTTGATTTGCCTTTTGAGAACTCTTCTCAGTGCTGTTAGCTGGGCAATAATTCCAGTAAAGATTGGGATAATGCATTAAATTAGTGCATTAAAAATATGGCTTTTGGATCAAATTGGACGTCCCTGTGAGAATGTTTTAAGTCTAGAATTAAGTGTTTCGTGCCAAACCCACTCTAGATCATTCTGTTTATGTCTCGACTCCTAATCTCATCCACACTGTTCAAATTACACCTGAACACTAAGAAGTTATGGGTGTCAGAAGGTTCAGAGAGCCTCTGTTAACATATGTATAAATACCATTACTAACATCCCCAGAGCCACATTACCCTCTACTGATTAATATCACAGCCTGAGCTCAGCCTGCAGAAATCTGCCAATAAGCCCATTCACATCCCAGAACACGGGATTTCACGTAAACTGCACGCAGCGAGCAGCTATACGCTAAACACACTGATTTAATCCTCGCTGGGCCTCATTCATCCAGCATTCCTCAACACTGAGTAAATCTGCTTCTACAGAACACACAATCTGCAGAACCTCCCGACCAACCCGTCAACACCTCTCCAGCCTACACACACACACACACTGATCACCTCTAATCAATCACTGCAACAATTAAAATTCAGCATTATTCATTTCTAATCCTTTAGGAAATTAAAATGAATTCTTTAAATTAATATGTTTGACCACAGTATGATTCTTTAGAATTTTTTTGATGTGTTATTAAATTTCACTACAGTTCTACGGTAAAAAAAAAAAAAAATCTTAATCAAATGATTTAATGTTTCAGGGTGCCGAGTGGTCCAGCAGTCTAATGTGCTGCCACGATGAATGGGAGGTCGCACGTTCGAATCCTGTTTATGTAGCTTTGCCATCAGCTTCCGACACCCAGAGGGAGCAAAATTGGTCTTACTCCCTCCGGGTGGGTAGATGGCGCTCTCCCCCCATCAAAGGTGGCACTGGGCAGCACAAGGCATCTTTGTGCAAATGTATTGGATCCTAGTCGCTGCATTTTTCACAGAGCGCGCTAGCCGCTCTGACAATGATTTATCGGCAGCAGCTCGAAAAAAGGGGTAACTGACTTCACACGTGTCGGCGGAGGCGTGTGCCTTAACCGCACCCTCCTAGGGTCACAGGCGCCACTGGTGATGGGGATGCACAAAGGGGTGGGACAATTGGATAGCCAAAATTGGGAGAAATAAAAGAGAAAAAGTCAGAAGTGTTTCTTTATGAACTGTTTGAAATGTACCTTCAACCTTTAAGAATTTAATGCAACTTAATGCACTTTAATGCATTTATTTATCTGATTCAAATATGATTTTTTTTTAAATAAATCATTAGTGCATCATCAAAAAATATTGATTCAATTTAACATATTTATTTTAATGTGAGGAAATATGTGGGCACTTCTTTTAATGAATGCATTCAGCTGTGTCAGGATGAACCCATTGCTGACACAGATGTGCAAATACACTTACTTACACAGCTTGTTTAGTCCCTGTATAGAAGTACTGCCAATAGTATAGGATTTCCTGGAGCAGACAACCAATAATCAAGCCAATGAAACCATGGCTGTATATATATATCTCCAGTCTCCTGTATTAAGCTGTGAAATGGATGGGATGAGTTGGGGACCTCACAAATGCTCTTGTTGCTGAAAGCAATCAAATACTGACAGAAAAGTTCCAAACCTAATATAGTAGAAAGTCTTCTCTGGGCAAGATACTTCATGCACCATGACATTTTGATCAATAAATCTGCCCATACTTTACTGAATACTTTATTAAAGCTTGTCAGTAAGTTCAGCAGGTTCTGGAGTTCCCTCATCAGACCCAAATTTGTCCAAAAACTTGCTGACCCAGTGCCCAAACAGGTCACAAGGTCTCTTTTAGCGCTCAGTTCTCCAGCTGGAGAAGCAGCCCAGTCCCAAATCAGCAGTTAGTGGCAGCTTCTATCAGCAGCAGTAAAGAACAGCTGTGATAAGGCGGCCATTGTGGAGGTGATAAAAGAGGACTAGAGAACAAGCCTCACCTTTCAGCTGCAGTTGGCAGCGTATGGCACTCATTCACCTCCATTCTTTCTTTCTGAGGGTCACAGGGGAATAAGGGAGGGCAGGTAGAACCTGGTGCCCCATCTAACCTGTCCAAAACCTTCACAAAACCTGGCCCAGAATTAAAAGAGCTGCATAAAAGAGCTGGAACAGCCAATTCAGTTCAATTCCAGTTATTTTGGAATGAATCTGAATGAAAGGTACAATATATTAGTGGCAGTGAAGGTACTGTAGAAGCTGGAGTACAGGCTGTAGAGTCTGAGAGTCATTCAGCGCATAATGCTTTATTGTATTGTGGGTTTTAGGCTTTTGGAAATGTCAGCAGGACAATGAGGCTGAAAATTGCAGTTCACTTCGGGCCATTACTTGAATCTATTCACCATGCAGTAGGGTTACACAATATACAGCTCTGGAAAAAAATAAAAGACCACTTAAAAGTTCCTTTGCTTTTACCAAATTGAAAACCTCTGGAATATAATCAAGAGGAAGATGTATGATCACAAGCCATCAAACCAAACTGAACTGCTTGAATTTTTGCACCAGGAGTGGCATCAATTTATCCAAAAGCAGTGTGTAAGACTGGTGGAGGAGAACATGCCAAGAAGCATGAAAACTGTGATTAAAACCAGGGTTATTTCACCAAATATTGATTTCTGAACTTTTTGAATTTGAATTTGTTTTCTTTGCATTTTTAAAGGTCTCATATCTCTGCAGCTTTTTTGTTATTTCAGCCATTCAACAACTTTCTTTTTTCTTCAAAATCAGAAAATTCAGGAAATTCAGGAAATGAAGTGCTCTCTTTATTTTTCCAGAGCTGTAATCCATTCATCTCAGTATTGTCTCACGAAATGCAATTGCAATACATCGCAGGAAATGCCATGCCAAGCGCAATGTCAAATTACATCACATATATCAGGTTGCAAAATGAATAATTTTGTATTTAAAGACGAATCCATGGCTTGTCTATGAGTATCTATCAGAAGCAGAATATATCTGCTCAGCTTCATTTATTTACCTCCAGTTTTGATTCAGTGCATTAATAATATCAGGACATGTCAGACCATAGATCATTCTGGTTCCGGTGATTTTTTTTCATGAAAATAATATGAATATAATATGTATGTTTTTTCCCAATACTGTGCAGCCCTTCTACTGTACATAGTGTGAAAAAGCTATAATTATGATATTTTCATGTGTGCTGTGCATGCATCAATCTAAATGTGGCATAAAAACACATATGTACTAGAAATTAAATATTTTAACAAACAATTTTTATAGTCATACTTTCAAACTGCACTGTAATACCCAACCAACCACATGGGGAACCATATTAACCACATGGGATACATTGACTACCAGCTAGCAACATCATAGCAACCCCTTGAATACCACAGCAACCACATAGCAACAATTTTGCAGGCAGTGAAAGTAATTAAGTTGTAAAATCAGTCTGTGATGCCAGAAAAACCAATCTAATGTGCAGATCAATAGAACTGCTGTAGCACCATATTTAAAAGCTTTAAATACAGTAAATATATATACCTAGAGCTATAAACACAGCATGTGCTAAACCCCCCGGTGACCCCCGCCACTGTACACTCTTGCTGCCCTGAATTTTCCTGAACACCGTGGGTCATGCTGGAGGTCCAGTTCTCCCACCAACCTGTGTTTATCCAAACTGTCATCAAAGCCATGTTTACATTTCAGCTTCACATTAAAAACAGAGAAGCTGGTGAGTTTTACAGAGTGTGTAAGTGATGTGTGTGTGTGCACGAGTGTGTCTGAGTGTGACGGGTAGGGGATGGGGGGGTTGTAGAGGTGAGCACATCAGCAGCCACATGAATACACTCATTCTGCCATCAGAGAGCGGCAGCGCCCCCCGGGACACTTAAACACACACACGGATAGAGTTTAAAGCCAAAGGTAATTTCCACATCCTACCTGCCATAATGGGGCTCGGGGCGAACAAACGAGCTCATTCAGAGAGAGAGAGAGAGAGAGAGAGAGAGGAGGGGGGTGGGTGTGGGGATAGAGAGACAAGTAGGGGCAGACAGAAAGACAGACAGATGGACAGACAAGCAGCAGTCAAGGTTTTAATTTTAGAGCAGATCAGTGTTACTGTAACTGTGTAACTCTGTAACCTTGAAAATGTAACTCTGTAAATTGGTGTGTGACTGTAACTCTATGACAAACTGTAGCTGTGTAACTTTCTAAATCTAAAAATGTAACCCAAACTGAACCTGTCCATACGCAACATTTGTAAATCTGTAACTGTGTAACTCTCTAAATCTGAAACTGTAACTCAAACGGAACCTGACTAAACAAACTCTGCAACATCTGTAAGTGTGTAACTGTGTAACTCAGTACCCAGTGATATCTTGCACAACAACACAAACAAAACTTGTTACTACATTGTTACAATTGTTCTCAACTTAAAATATATTATTACTCAAATTTTTGTTATGGCTTTTTGCTTTATAACACTTGATAGAAATAGCAATGTCAACTTTTGCAAGATTTTTAAGTCTGTGTAAAGTCAAAACTGAAACTGTGCAATAGTAACTTTAAAACTCTAACGCTACTAAAACAAAATCTGAAAGTATTTGTAACTCTAATTGTAACTCTGTAACTGTGTAAATCTGAAACTGCATCTATGTACATCTGTAACTCTTACTTTAAAGCTGTACTGTAAACTTGAAAGTGTAACTCTGTAACTCTGAATCTGTAACTCTAACTTTGAAGCTATAACTGTGTAACTCTGAATCATTAACTGTAAATTTAAAAACGTAGCTCAGTGACAGTGTTACGGATGTGTAACAGGTCTCAGGCTGTATAACGGCTGTGTAACGGGTCTCGGGCTGTGTAACGGCAGTGTAACGGCTGTGTAACAGGTCTCGGGCTGTATAACGGCTGTGTAACGTGTCTTGGGGTGTGTAACTCTTTGTAACAACTGTGTAACGTGTCTCGGGCTGTATAACGGCTGTGTAACGTGTCTCGGGCTGTGTAACGGCTGTGTAACAGGTCTCGGGCTGTGTAAAGGCTGTGTAACAGGTCTCGAGCTGTAAAACGGCTGTGTAAGGATTCTCGGGCTGTGTAACGGCTGTGTAAGGATTCTCGGGCTGTGTAACGGCTGTGTAATGGGTCTCGGGCTGTGTAACGGGACTCACCGTTGAGCTCCTTGGCCTCTCCGTGCTGCAGTTTGGAGATGAGAGCGGACTCGGCCCAGCAGCTCCGCAGGAAACACCACAGCAGGCAGAGTATCGGGAGAGGCGGCATTTGGCTGGCGGTTGGCGGCGGAGCGTTGAGTCAGGTGAGCCTTTAACCTGTCCTAATACAGCTCTCCGGGTCCGGACACCTGAGGCGCGAGACAGCGCGGGCTGAAACCCTCATAGTCCCGGGAGAGGAGAGGGGAGCGCGCACCTGCGCACTGTCTCAACTTCTGCGCTTCTTCACTTAAACTAAAGTTTCTCCAACAGTCAGAACACAGCAAGAACCTGAACAGAACCCGTCCAGAACAGTCCTAGAACCCGCCCGCAGCAGAACCCGCAGCGCGCGCTTCCTGATCCGTTAACATCCAGAGAGCAGCGCGGTGCTCTTCTCGGAAAGCTCCGGGAAACGCGTCTCTCCCCAGTTTCTCCGCGGATCCGAGGAACGGAGTTCCAACAGCCGCGCGAGAGCAGGGTCCAGCATGCTCCTGAAGCGCGCGTACAGAAGTTTTAATAGATGCTTTAATCTCAGTTTCAGTTCAAAACAAAAAAAGAAAAAGTTCAGGGAACGCCGCCGGGAGCTGGAATCTGTAACCTGGAGTGTGGAGCGGACTGGGAGCTGAGCTGCTGGAAAGCTGGGGGAAGACTGGCCACCCAACAGGTGCTGCACTGGAAGGAAACTCAGCAGGAAAGAAAAAAACAGAAAGAAGGAGGAAAAACTCTACAGAAGGCGGAGACCCGGTACTCACTGCTGCTGCTGCTGAGGAATCGGTTTCAGAACTGTAGAAAAGCATTAAGCATTAAGTTATTATAAGTTATTATTATAAGTTATATTAGCATACTATGTACTGCAAATCTGCATAACATACTGTGATCTTTACACTGTCAAATTTGTTATGCAAAAGTTAGAATAACATTATTTCAGGAGTAATCAAATTTCAGTAGGTAAAAATATTAATGGTCACAACTTTTATTTCTGATAACATCTTTTTGTATTCTCATACAAACAAATATAAGCTGGGATCCTGACTAAATCTGTCATTTTAAGATCGCAAGAAAGAGGAGTTCTTAACCTTAGTGATTTGGTGACATCATCTGTACAGTTTTTTCTGACTTTTGAAGTGTATACATTGTTTTTTTCTTCTTAAGTTGGTATTAAAGTTACTATACTTGGGTTTAAGCATTTCTACATATTCCATAGTCTGGATCTGGACATAATGTGGATCTGGAAACCAGTTAATAACCTACAGTGTACAAGCATGCTCAAACTGTGGAGGAAATCCTTATGGAGCTTCAAGGGACCTTCAGGAAACATCTTTCCCAAAACTTTTCTTAAAGGTTCCTGAAATGACCTCAAGAGTTTCCCTTACAGTTTTAAATTGAAGTAACACTAAATGTTCATCAAGCACAGTGCCTTTCACAGTTATATTTTAAAGTTTAACTTCTAAGTATTTACTTCTAAGACTTTTTTTATTTTAAAATGAAAGCAGTTGTATTGATAGATGTATCAATGTGCTTCTGCAACCATCCCTGTGAAGGCAAATGAACAAAAAAACAGGTGTCTGGAGTGTCCAAGGGGTTTTTTTTTCCTGGGTGTTTTTGCTGATTACCTGAGAAACCTTGATGCTGCCAATTTATTACTGCAAACCTGGAGTTAGGAGCATGATAAATTCAGTCTTTATCTGTTTAAAAACCCAGAATTAAAAATCAAGAGCGTCCTTGTAAAGACATTGAAAGCTTCATAAAATCCGCAGATTTCATCTGCTCTAAAAAATTAAGCATGTTTTAAAAACACTTTTTCATATGTTTGTTGCAAGGACACATTGTCACCAGAGAGGTTTCTAAATTCTTAAATTCCTAAAAGTCACAGACTGTCACTTTAAAACTTGTAGAACTCTTTGAGATTTTTTAGAACAAAATGTTCCTGAATCTTCTTAAACGGTTTCCTCAAAAAGCTGAAAACTTGCAAAACCTGAATTAAACTAAAATTTTGCATCAGATCATTTTTCTTATTCAAAGTAGTTACAGTATTTGAGTTCAGGCCAATCAGATAAATAGCTTGAAGCCTCATGACCCGGGTACCTCCAGCACACATACTCACTCACCCCTGTAGATTTAGGAGGTTTATGAGGCTTCCTGAACATCCCCTGCTCTAAATGAGCTGGCTCCCGGCCACGATTATGTCTAGCGCCTTAATAACTTCCATATAGCTTCATTTGGGGATTCCTCCATTGTGAGCGGAGAACAATATGTAATGTGTCTTTGGGGAAACGGCGGAGGACTCCTCAATTTGTCTTATCAAAGCAGTGGACGGCGGGTCCCCCCCACCCTGCGTGTAAGCCATTTCCTTTCGCCGACTCAATACATCACCTCATAAAAGCCTTTTCATGTGGCTAATCTCATCTGCCCACTGCCAATGGGTTCCTTACGTCTTCCTTTACCCCATACTCTCCTTATGGCAGACTAAACAATCAGAGCCGGGGCACACACTGAAGTGATTCTGCCAGACAGATGATGCAATGGCAAAGCAATTTCACTTTTAGCCCCAGAGAAAGAGAGAGAGAGAGAAAGAGAGAGAGACAGAGAGAGAAGAAGAAGACTAGAGAGGGTGAATCAGGGAGGAATCCAGCTGACATCGGCACACCTCAAATGCTGAGGAGTTTTTTTGGCCCAGTGAACAGTGCTGCGATCTGCACTGATTAATAGCAAAAACTTGCAACGCTGTGCTTACACAAGCACCACTTCTTAGCATTGTGCTATTAAATGCCGGAATTTTTTTTTTAATGCAGGGTGACCATATGTCCTACACTCTAAAAAGTGAATTACCAGCCACTACAACTCAATAAAATGTCTTCAACCAACTAACTTTTCATGTGCCAAGGCTCTTCCATCAGTATTGGTTAATAAAACCTACATACCTTTTTCCCGTTAGATTCTGGCACCATATATTTGCAAATTGTCTGTGTCCTCCCACCACAAAGCTACCTTCTCTTTATGCCCTTTTGTATTATATACAGCTCTGGAAAAAAATAAGAGTCCACTTAAAATTATGAGATTCTTTGATTTCACCAAATTGAATTGGTGGGTGATCACAAGCCTCCAAACCGAGCTGAACTGCTCGAGTTTTTGCACCAGGAGTGGCATAAAGTTATCCAAAAGCAGCTTGTAAGACTGGTGGAGGAGAACATGCCAAAATGCATAAAACTGTGATTACAAACCAGGGTTATTCCACCAAATATTGATTTCTGAACTCAATAAAATTTTATTAATTGTTTTCTTCTTTTTTGGGAGGAATTTGGGTGAAATATTGTCCTTCATCTATAGAATAAAACAACAATGTTGAGTTTACTCAAACATATACCTATAAACAGCAAAATCTTAAAAATCATAAAAACTGATTCAGAAAATGAAGTGGTCTCAGTAATGTTGGTCGTAAGAGCTGTGTACTTTATTGAGGTGTTGACTGTGTGTTGGCCTGATGCTACAGTGTTCAATCTTGCTGAGCTGGGGAGTTGGGGATGAACTGGGATGGAGATCATCATGCAACATCATCGAGAAGCTCTTAGACAAAGTCTGGCAAAAAGCCTTCCATAGACAGTAGAGACAGTTCATCCAACAAAAGCAGGATAAACCTTTTTAAATACCCTTGATTGCTTTCAGTGACAAGAGCATTAGTGAGGTCATGATGTTGGATAATGACCTCCATGCCAGTTAATTCCCAAACTCCCCAACTCATCCAATCCAAAATAACTGGATGGAGCTCCATAATTCCAGTCAGAGAACACAGTTTCACTGCTCCACAGCTCAATGGGGGCTTTACACCCCTCTATATCCCTCTAACACACATGGCATTAGGCATAATGACAATAGGTACATGTTTGTTTATCTACAGAGAGATCTCCTGTTCTGTTGGGGATGCTATTTGTCAGCAATGGATGCCAATTAAGGTAGGGAAATGCATTTATTACAAAGGGTGTCCACAAATATTTGGACATATAGTGTATAATAAGTGAATGGTCAGTAGTAGCTGAGTATGTTACAGTGATAGCTACTGTATATTTGTATGCTGAGGTGAGGTTTGGTAGTCGTGTTGATGTTGTTTGAGGTGTCTCCTTCTGTAGATCAATCCGGGAAGACAAAAGTAACAGTAGAGTGAATGTTTCTGGAAGCTGAGCTGCAGTGCTGAGTGTACTGAGGAGGATCTGGTGGCGGGTCTGCTCTGTGAATTTGTGAGCCGCCGTCTGTGGGAGAGGATCACATTCCATCCCCAAAGCCTACAGCAGATGTCAGCACCTCAGCCAGAAGGAATCTCTCTCGCCCGCTCTCTCTCTCTTTCTCTCTCTCTCTTTCTCTCTCTTCTCTCTCTCTCTCTGTGTGAGCGTTTCAGAAGATTGGAATTCTGTCTCTGGTGTAGACGCTACAGTGTTTTGTGCTCTCCTGGTGGTCCAGCGAATCACTTTGATACAAGAAAGAGAAGGCCGGTCTGTAAACAGTGAAATTAAACCCAGGGAGGATTTTTTTGAGTTTAGGGAAGGCAGGGTCACCGTTCGGGTGAGCGAATGCGCCGTTATACGTCCGGTCCAAAAACAAAACATCATCCAGAGCAGAGTAAAAGCATTTCATCTGAAATGGAAGCAAAGCAAACAAACACGGTGTCGACTCCAATCCTGCTGAATATCCGTCTCTCAGGAAAGGACGGGTCACGGCGGGCGTGAAATAAAGCAAATTCCATGGTGGGCAGCGCTGAGGCCCAAGTTTAGAATGTTTTCATTCGCTCGGATCTTCGCTCAGCTGTTCTAATCAAACAGCAGGACCCCAGGGCAGGTCTTAAGTGTAGTAGTTAAGTATAGGGTCAGTCAGTTATGTCTATTTTTCCTTTTTGGTAATTATGGAGAAGTTCTGCTTGGAGGCTAGAGACACCTGGTGGTGTCCTTCATAGCTACAGCCAGGTCAAGGACATTCCTGGCTGGTGATGGGATTTTACTGAAATTAAAATGGATTTACAACCCCAAATAAATAAAAAATATTGATAAAGTATGGAAAACATTTACGTTTACTTGATTGGAAACAGTATGTTTTCTTTCACCAACTTAATTTTATTCATTAATATACATTCATTCCAGCATGTCATGCTTGCAAAACAAAAAAACAGGGGTAATTTATATGATTTTTTAATGATATGATTGTTATCATGATTTGATTTGATATGAAAGCACTATCCACAAAAGGCAGTTATGTTAGCTATGTCCAGATATGGCATCAACTTCTGGGCTTAGAGGCATCTCAGATGGACAGCTCTGCTTCATACGGTATACCGGAGGGGAATTCAGAACTGGTGTGTTTTTTTCACATACCACCATACCACTAGAGGCGCTGCAGAGCGCTGTTTAGAAGTGTAGAAGAAGCACAGAAACGGTGGCTTAGCTTAGTCCTACACTGTCCTGCCTGGAGAAACATGAAAACAAGAACTCCTACAGTCTCTGCTCTTATTCCTTACATTACATTATGAGTAACTATAGCCCTTTTAAATATATTAATACTGTAGAGTGAAGGATAATATTAATGCAAACAGAACTAAATGTTTTTTGTTAACTGGAGACTTTATTTGTGCAATAAAGCTTTTGAAAAATATCTCTTAAATACTTTTGAATATTTTAGGTTCATTTATAATGTTTATGGAACTATATAAAATATTTAGTTTTGTAAAGAAAGCTGTGTTTAAGTTGTTGGTGTATCTCTTTTTAAAGTCTATTGTTTACATTCTTCAGCTGATTTTCTGCTAATAAAGTCTGATTTCTTTATGTATTGTGTAAGTTTGTGGGACAAAGTAAACCTAACACTAATCAAAGCCTTAATTTAAAGCCTTATTGTTTTATATAATATGTACTCCTAACAGTACAGTAAAGTCACAACCCTATATTAAAGCCCAGTCATGAAAAATAAAAACTATATATAAATAATAATAATAAAAAAATGTTGTGATATACCATGAAAGCATCAGAATCTTGCAAAATACTGTGATATGCAATTTTGGTCATACCGCCCAGCAATAGTGGAAATATGTATTGGTGTCAGTATTATGTCAGAATCAGTATTATGATTACACAGTACGAGTACTGGACTGGCCTGCCTGCAGTCCTGATCTGTCTCCAGTAGAGAACGTGTGGAGGCTTTTTCAGAATGTCACTGATCACCAGAGGCTGTAATTTAGTTTCTGAAGAGGCAACGGGATATGGATATGAGATTGACTGGAAGTCTGGATTTTCGTCTGGCTGTAAAGTGTGTAGAGTGGAGGAGACTGGACGGGATGAATGGCATCTTAAACAAGGCTCTGTTGGCAGCAGTACTGAGCAGTGAATTACCATGACAAGCACTTTTATTCCAAATCGGAGCGGGACATCCCCACTCGGCCTTATTAATAGACTGGCGATCAATCCTGGCAGTGCTGCGATCTCTCTAAACGCTTTCTGATCTGCTTTTAGTGGCTCAGTCCTGCCAGCCTTTTTTACTGGATCAGCACTCAGTGCTCAGTTCTTCACTACACACCAATTCCTGATGGAATAAAACAAGAGGGTTTAATCGATGCACTGTAAAGAAATAATAATTAAAAAAAAATCTTAGAGAGTGAAATTATCTCATTTCAAGGCAAAACATTTTGGAACAACAACCTTACTAATTTTTACCTAATTTTAAGTCATTTAAACTCAAAATTAGCACAGAAAGTCTCTAGTCTAGTTATTCTGATTGTTATGTTCAAATTAGATAAAATATATTTTTCTTGATTGAAAACTTACAACAGGATTTTAAGATTTTATTATTATTTTATTATTATTTTATTATTTTTTATTATTTTAAATTATCTTACCAAGCAAAAATTTGCTTACAGATATTTTTTTTTTGCTTAATATGAGCATATTCTGTAAGACTCAATTTTTAGTTATACTGTCTAGATTTTGCAAATGGGTTTTTTTGCAGTGTTTAAACATAATTTTACTCCTTTCAGATCAGTTTTGCTTGTAATAGTTTTCGATACAAACACAAACAAAAGTGATACACTCCACACATTTTGTAAAAATGGCACAACTAGGCCATTTTCACAGAGGGGTGTACTCAGTTTAGACAGTAATGGCTGTGTTGAGATATTTTGAGGGCACAACAAATGTACACTGTTATTCAAGCTGTTCACTGACTACTTTACACTGTATCAAAGGGTCATATCTTCAGTGTTGCCCCATGAAAAGGTATAATAATTTTTTTACAAATGAAAAAGGCCCTTCCACTTGTAATTGAGGCAGACTACTTGTGATGGAACTTGGAAAAATGAAAAAAAAAATGCAGCTGATTGCATTATGCTGTTTCATTGTGAATTTCTTCACAAAATACTGAAGATTAAAATTGTTCTGCACATAGGTCACCCATCCTTTGAATCCTGTCGCTGATTTGTGCACTCTGTAAATAATTCTGTGTGAATAGACCAATAGAAATCTACTAAAAGTACTTATTATTAACTCAATAATTGACATATTCTACAGCTTCCTAACAGAGTTGATAACATTTTTCCAATCTCCTATGTTACAGTTAAAAAGTCACATATTGTTATTATTAACAATTTATATACAGTACATGTATAAATGTAGAAATATATATATAGTAGTGTGTAACATATGTGTAACGCATGTGAAAAGCAACATACCATGCATCTCAGCAGGTAAAGAATTGTAGAGGTTCTTAATGGTGCTCCAATATGCAGCTCCAATATTCTGACACATTGAGAATCTTATTGATGATATTAATTATCTATAATGATGTAATTAGGTGCATAAAACTTAAGTATAATTTTACTGTTTGTGTTCCTGCCCTCAGGGCAGCTGCAGATCCTCCTCTACTGAAGTACATATCAGTCACCTATTGAGAGCTGCAGTCCTGCTTCAGGCAAAGAAACAAGTATTTTAGTGAAAGAATAAAGTCCTACAGTATCTTCGCTGATTTTATTCTCCTTGTAAAGTTGAGATGTTTTAGTGCGCGGGTGTGTTTAGACTGATAGCAGAGCAGAGCGTCTGCCAGATATAATACTGTATTCTGTGAGCTGGAGTGATCTGACATGTTTTTGGATGGGTGCTGTGTTGTCCATCAGCTCGGTGGCTCCTCGCCAGACGCTGAGCGTTTTGGAAAAACAAAGGCTGCTTTTGTTCGCCGCCGTTTAGCATTGATTATAACGTTACAGCGCTCGGGCTATGCAGTCATTCATTCTGCATGATTCAGTAATTTCGCTTATATGAGTGTGTTATTGAAGCGATCGGACCCCTGCGAAGTGGAGCGGAGACCCCCGGCCACTGTCGTCCAACTTTCTGCCACGACTCGAGGAGAAGGTATAGAGTGACACGTGAGAACGGAGCCTCAGGCCGTTGGAGCTACGCTAAGTTCCACAGAGCTCTGCGGAGGTTTGGGAATGTCTGTGTTTTCATTCATATGGAACACAAACAGCATGGAGAACACGCTCCTGAAAACGAGACGGAACCAAAGAACAGCGCTCTGCTTTTTCTTCTCGGACCTCTGAGGAATCAGCAGAAACTGTGACCTCACTAAAACCTGCGTTTGGAATCTCACTTTATACAGTGTCAGCTCTTTTACAATGGTCAGTCTGAACGGCTATTCTTCAATTAGTTCACTTTATAGAAAACTTCTGTAGTGAATGAGTGAAAAGTGAATTAGTGAAACAGTGAATGAGTGAAAAAGTAAACAAGATAAGATAAGTTATATGTGGTTGGTGTGGCACAGTGGATAACACCATTATATGCCATTGAGCTACCCTCTCATGTGAGAGACGGGGGTTCAATTCCTGCTCTGGGTGACTTTATGCTGTGCCACATCAATATGGGTCCTTGGGCAAGACTCCTAACACTATGTACATACCTACCTCTGTAATAGGAATAACCTGTTAGTCGCTCTGGATAAGAGCGTCAGATAAGTGCCATAAATGAAATGATCTGTTTATACTTGGTAAAATCACATGGTATAACCTCATTCAGGTGGAATATGTAACTTCACTAGCAATATATTACTGAAAAGTGTAAAGTCATGCAAATATTTAGTAGAACATGGTAAAAAGTACAGATTTCTTTGGTTCTTTGGATTTTTTGTCAAACTTACATTTTTCAGATTATCAAATAAACGTTAATATCAGACAAAGATAACCTAAGAAAATATAAATAACAGTTTTTAAATAAAATTTTAAGCAATCCAAACCAACCTGGCATTAATGTGAAAAAGTAAAATCTGTAGTAAAGCAGTATTGGAACATATTGTAACACTGCACTCTCTAGTGCAGCCTTTACACACTTACACATAGCACATTCACACTTTCATCATAATAACTAGAAAAAAAAACACAAAACACAGATAACTCTATAAGTATTAAAAGTTTAAGTCTTTTCTTTAGAGAAATTTCAGATGAAGCCAAAGAGCAATGAGTACTGTTTCCTACACCTACACTTCAAAAGACTCTTGGAAACTGGAGAAAACTGGAACAGGAAGAGTCAGGTCTGGCTGACCCACATGGAAACAGCTTTAGCTCAGTTTCACTTTGGACTAAGTCTCAATTTCACCAGTGAAGAGAAGAATTAAAGGTCTGACAGGTAAGTGCATTAATAAATAAATAAAAGGCATTGCTTAGATGAAAAAAAAAACAGCTTGTCTGGGCCATACAGCTCTGCTACTGGACAACTAAACAATAGGGGTTTAGAACTTGAGTTTACTTAGAATTTGTGACATGACTCAGGATGTTTTATCACTGTTTATGGCCTGTGACATCACTTAAAATAACAGGACATGTTATTCATGAAAATCTGTGACCTAAAAGAAAACATGTGACATCATTTGGAATCTTTGACCTCGCTGAAAGAGGTGTTTCTTGAGGATTATACACCTAAGCACACACACACACACTTTAACACTTGTAGCAGGCCACTGGCAAAGGTCCCGTGTGTTTTGGCAGACATGCTGGTGCTTTAGCATTCCCGTTTACTTAGCAGCTCAGCAACAACTTATGTACTTGGACCTCGCTTCAAATCATAGCTAAATTATAGTATGTCTGAATATTTGTAGACACACCTTCTATAGATATAGTTACAGTATATATAATTTATTAAACATATGTTTTAAAAGTTTTAAAAGACAGTCTATTTTTGATTTGTCTTCATAAACTAAAACACAAGTATAACTTGAAAGGACACCTACCTGGTACAATACAGACAGTTGCTCCAACAATAAAAGTATAATCTCTTTTTTAATGTCATTGATTTCAGAAGATGAAATAATGAAATAACAGGTGTCCACACAGAGTCATAGTGTTAATGCAAAGGTGGTTGCTGTTGGGTTGCTAAGTTGGGGTTGATGAAAGTGATGATCAGCATTCAACCTCCTGCCCTCTCTATTGCTTTCTCTCTTTTGTTGTTGCTGAATACAATCCAATCCTCATAGCAATGTGGGCTTGCCTTCGCTTGACAGTAGAGACAGTTACTTAAACAAAGCAGGATAAACACTTCTTAATACTCTTGATTTCAGAAGATACAATTAATAAAATAATACAATATCTTAATATTGTATTATTCAATGTTTCTTTATTTGCAAAAAATGAGAAATGGCTGACATATCAAAAAAGATGCAGACCTCAAATAATGCAAAGAAAACAAGTTCATATTCATAAAGTTTTAAGAGTTCAGAAATCAATATTTTTATTATAATCACCCTGTTTTTGATCACAGTTTTCATGCATCTTGGCATGTTCTCCTCCACCAGCCTTACACACTGCTTTTAGATGACTTTATGCCACTCCTGGTGCAAAAATTCTGCTACCAAGCAGTTCAGCTTGGTTTGATGGCTGTGATAATCCATTTTCCTCTTGATTACATTCCAGAGGTTATTAATTTGGTAAAATCAAAGAAACTCAAATTTTTACGGGAAGCTTTGGAGTTGCTAGGTGGTTACTGTGGAGTTGCTTGGTCAGCATCTAACATCCTGACCTCACTATTGATCTCCCTTTCTATTGCTGTTGCTGAATGCAATCAAATCTTCATAGCAATGTTTGGAAGAGACAGTGAATTAGCAGGTGTCCCAATACTTTTGGCTTCTTTCCATATGGTTATATTAACTATTACTGCTCTATAAATAGCCTGTAGGCCTCTATCCCTGCCCCACACCATCCATCTGGTCCTGATGCTGATTTGCTCAGGATGCTGCTGCTGCTGTTGCTGCTGCTCTACTGCGCATGACGCATGCATGATAGGCGCACACGCACGCACGCAGGCGCAAACACACACGCTCACGCGCACACGCTCACACTGGTCCTCCATCTTAGGCAGGCTGCGTCCAGGCGCACAGACAGCGGCGCGCATCATCACCTCCACCCGGCACCCAGTAGCGACCCGGCCCGTTACCGAGCCCGAATGGACCTCCGCGCGGGGCTCCCGTGCGCGCTGTGAGCGGAGGAGGGGCACCAACGCCTGTAGGAGGAGGAGGAGGGCCACCATGCGCGCGGGCATCATCCTCTAACGACCGAGCCAGCAAGCGAGCGAGCGCCGCGCGAGCATCCTTCCCCCAGCATCACTACTACTACAGCACCACCGCCCAGCGAGGCGCACGAGCGCAGGCACGCACGCATACCGTGATGGTAAGTATACTGTGAATGTATGTTTACTATATGTGCGTTTCGTGTTAATAGCATGATGCACGCGCGCAACATAGGCTACGTGCTGTCGTCATGTTGCCGTTCATGCTAATGGCAGCTTGCTCCTGCCTGCACACATCTGCCCAACCCCCCACGCTTCCTCACCATCACCATCTTCATCATGGAGGATGGAGCTTCTCCTGCTCCAAACAGCTCCATATATTTGCTGAGTGAACTTCAGTAAACTCGCAGTGCTCAGCATCTACAGGTTGTGTGTTTTTGTTAGCAGCGGCTCTGTTTTGGTAGAAGGCTGCTGTGGGTGGTTTATGTGGTGTTACTGGTGATGTGTGGTGTTTGGGGGGTTAGGTGGTACATGAGGTTCATGGTATAGAATATACAATATGCCTGTGGGCGTAAAAATACATATCCTGTAAATGGGGTCCATGGGATGTCCAGTTGGTTGGATCATTCATTGTTTTGAATCAGCCCTGGTTAAATAACATGTCTTTATGAAGTTCTAACCACATATGTATGGTTGAACACATGGGCTACATGGTTTATCATGTTCTAGGATTGCCAGGACATTGTGCGTAAAATCTGCAAACTTTTCTAAAGTGACTTGTGACCCAGTGCTCTAACACAAACAATATATTAATTATTGATCAAATCTGTTGTTGTGATATTGAGTGAATCTACTATTCAGTTTTTAGTAAATTATAATGTTTTGGAATCCATACAATCAGATGTTTGGAATCTAGTTTGGGGTTATCACATGGAGTTAAGACACAGATATATACTGTATAATAGAGTTTCCAAATGCAGTAAATTAATAAGCATATAGTTAAGGTTTCTGGACAAGATATTTAAAGCTAGTAAAGGCTGTTGAAGGGTGGTGAGTTCTGTTAAAGTATGGAAAAAGCTAGTAAAAGTTGGTAAAGGCTGAAAAGGGCTATTTAAGATTGTGATGGCTGCTTAAGGCTGGTTAAGGCTGTTAAATGCTGGTAACAGTGGGTAAGCTAGTAAAGGCTAGGAAAGGTTGGTAAGGGTTGACTAGGGCTGTTTAAGATTGTGAAGGCTACTTAAGGCTGGTTAAGGCTGTGGTAAATGCTAGTAATGTTTGGTAATGGTTACTAGGACTGTGTAAGATTGTGATGGCTGATTTAAGGATAGTAATGGTTGATAAAGGCTAGTAAAGGTTGGTAAAGGCTGACTAGAACTGTGTAAGATTGTGATGACTAGTTAAGGCTGGTTATGGCTAGTAATAGTTAGTAAAGGCTGACTGGGGCTATTTAAGATTGTGAAAGCTGATAAATCTTGGTTATGCTTTTTAAGCCTAGTTAAAGCTAGCTAAGGCTGGGTTAATGATAGTTTAAGCCTGGTTGAGGCTGTTTTAGGTTAGATATAGGTTAGATATAGATTGGCTAGTTAAGGCTGGTTAAGGCTTATTCAACCTGGTTTAAATACTTATTTTTCAGTAGCTCTATTAAAAGCCATTCAAAGGAGTTGAAGAGTGTTAGGCAGTATTAATACCTGATATTTGGCACACATTACATCACAACTTTTTCTAAACGTCTTGTGGAGATAATCAGCATATGCAACTCTGAGCATGCTAAGCTTTAGTATATTTAAATAGTTCACTAGTACTGTATTTTTCCCTGATTGTTCTGATGAAATATTGTACTGGTGCATTATGTTGGCTTATGTAATACCACTTAAATATTATGTACTGTTATATTATAGATACTGGAAAATCTTTTTCTTGAAAGTCTTCAAGTACCTGGTTATTATATTTTATTCATACTATTTCCAGGCCTTGACATGTCATAAAGATTATGGGGTTAAAAAGCTCCATGCTAAAAATTATATACAGTATGTATATAAATATGTATATAGGGTCAGTTCATTTTATATAGACATATGACCTTTGGTAATATTGAGTGTAGTAGTTTCAAAACTGTATTGAGGCCTTAATCTTTAATGGCAAGTCTCAGCTGGCCAGCTACCAGAGGTGTAACCTGCCAGAGGCTGTTTTACGTATACATATTTTTTTGTATATGTGTGTGTGTGTTTGCATTTCCAGAGTGAAGTTGCTGGAGTGGAGCGCTTTGTTTCCGAGAGGCATTCTTGTGCGAGTGCCAGGCTGTAGCGCGGCAGTAGGCCGAGATTCATCTGCTTGTGCATTATTAGACATGTGTTTTCCACTCTATTTACCTGAATTCCTACAGTTGCAGGCCCATACGTCCCGCCGCTGGCCAGGATTATAAACGGCTGCTTGATCCAGTTACGAAGCTTAAACGTTAAAACATAAATCAGACGCTGAGGTTTCTTGAAGGTAAAGTGGACTAATTAAGGGCGAGACTCCAGCAGAAAATGGAGAGAGAAGGTGTGTGTGTGTGTGTGTGTGTGTGTGTGTTCAGGACATCCTCTGGCTGACTCTGCTGACTCAGGGAAATGGGAATTTGCTTAGAGAGAGAGAGAGAGTGGGAGAGAGAGAGACTTTAAGAGTGTGTGGGACAGCGCTAGTAGATCTTGGCCCATTTCTGCTAAGGCGATGATCAATGTGCTGGCGGAGACTCAGGACTCCAGAGGTGGAGGCCGGGAGAGTCTAGACGAGGGAAAGCTCCTGGCACTGGAGCTTCACAAGGGGAATTCCTTGTGCTAATCCGCCTGGCTGCTCTCTCTCTCTCTCTCTCTCTGTATTGTTACTCTAACACTAACGCTAACGCTGGACACTGTCCCCCCGGGCTCTGTTGGACAACAGTGCCGGGACTGCTAAATCTGCTGGACTTCGTGAAGCTGGGGCTTCGCTTTTCTCGCCTGAGTGAACGTGACATAAACACGCTGAGGGCCAACAGTGACCTTAAACAGTTAAAACATTAAACACGGTCTGATGTTTCAAATATTCAACCATTGCGCTCCAAAGTTTGGGGATGACTAGCTTCTAAAAAATGTGTATAATAGAGATGGACGATATGGCCCTGCAGTCATATCAATAGTTTAGGATGTTTATATAATAACGATATTCTTGGAGATATGACCAGACATTTTTTTTTTTTTTTTAATATTTCAAGAATTTACTACTTTTGTAGAAATGACTTTATTACTGCACTTCACCCGTCAGAACTCTAATTCTTCTCTTCACTGCTGAGATTTCAAACGGTGTTAAGCTGAGTTAAAAGCATTGCCATGTGTGTCAGCCAGACCTGACTCTTCCTCTTCCTGTACCTGTAACAAATTAAAAAAAAAATTTACAGTTGGTGGAGGTATGTACAATATGAAAAGACCCAAACCAATGTTTGCGCCCACCACTGCCAAAAACTATAAAAATGAACATCTGGAGGGAACCAAGCTTAAATGCAGCCAAAATACTTAAACCACGAGTACCACGTAAAATATGCATCTCCCACTGTAAAATAGTTCTACACTTTATATTATTAGTATTTTTTTATTTATTTATTTGCTTTTCCACATCATGGTGATTCCTGTTTAACAGTCTCAGGAACACTGCGTCTCACTGTCTGTATTACGTATAATTTGCTGTAAGGAAGCTTCATCATCACACTGATTCATCCCTCAGATGGGTCCTAAAGCTTCGCCAGCATATACTCACTGGAAATGTTAATCCTGTATCTGTAGCGCTTCAGTTTTATCTCTAAAGACAATCTAAGGGAAGCCCCCTGTGACAGAGTAAGGCACAGTGAGACCACCCACAGTGTGTATAAAATACAACCAAAAGTAGCTTAGACCCATTTTCCTAAAATAAAGGCAACTCAAGTAACACTCTGCTTAAGTAATGAATAAATTCTGTAACTGAGTTTGGCCTTGGTTGGGTTATTGTCTGGGTTGGTGTGGGTTGGTCTGGCCTTGTTTGGTACAGTTTGCATTTATGTGTTTGTGTTACAGTTTGGCTTGATTTGTTGTGTTTGTCTGGTCTTGTCAAGCCAGGCTTGGCTTGGTTCAGTTGGTGTGGTGTGGTTCAGTTTGGCTTATTTTTGGTTTGCTTTTGTGTTGTTCAGACTGGTCTGGTCTTAGTTGGTGTAGGTTGGTATGGTATTGCTTGGTATAGTTTGGCTTGGCTTGGTGTGTTTGTGGTACAGTGTGGCTTGGCGTGATTGTGGTTCATTCCGGTCTGGTCTTGTTTGGATAGGTGTGATTCAGCTTGGCTTGTTTCAGTTGGTGTGGTGTTTTGGTTTGGCGTGGTTCAGTTTGGCTTAGCTTTGGTTTGCTTTGGTGTGGTTCAGTCTGTTCGAGTCTTTGTTGGTGTAAGTTGGTATGGGTTGCTCTGGTCTGGTCTTGTTTGGTTCAGTTTGGCTTGGCTTGGCTTTGCCTGGTCTGGTTTGTTGTGGTTTGGTTTTGCTCACCAAAGTGTCAAAACACCAAAACCATATGAGAATGTTATTTTCTTATTCACAGTCTGGGGTGAAGTGAAAAAGTAAATACAGAAGGAAGGTACTGTGTTCTGGACCAGAGTATATGTCTGTAGAAGCAAAGGTAGTGTAGATTCTTTTGTTCACTGATATACAGCAGAGAAAGTACAAATACATTAGAATTTAATTGAACTGTGCAGACTCCTGGACACAGCCGCTAGAGTCAAGAGTCTAAAACATTTGTCCAGTAGACAGCAAAGGTCTACTCAGCGGGCAGACTGGCTGGAAATGTCTGTGGGTCACCAAAACACACTAAATATAGTCCATTAGCTGATACTGTAGTTTCTGCTTCTGAAGTTTGCTTTCAAACATTACAGCCATGTGGCTAAGGTAGCACTTAGCATGGTGCTAACTGCAGGCCTAAACAATTGTCTTCAAACCGCTTTTTGACTCACTGATATTATTAAACATGGACTTAAGTATGGACACATTTTGCTATTAAATTGGCTAATGTAGGCCTGCCTTAATAATTGAATTATCTGCGTATTGTACAGTAAATGGGTGTAATTTCAACCATTGTTTCTGAGCTACTTTAGGCCTGTTATGGAGCTTATCAATGTGAATGAGTTGGCATGATTTCAAACTGTGTTAAAAAGCTATTTTAGTAAGGTTTTATTCAAATGTTATTTATTTAGGGTATTTAAATGCTTTTAGATTACACACAGTGTCTAAAAAATTTTTGTAATAAAATGTTTATTGCTCTTAAAAAGTATATGTAAATGCATTACCATGCTTTTGAATGATCATTTAGTGCCATTATTCTTTTTTTAAATACAGTATTTTTAATGCATATAATGTATATTACTTAACTTTAAAAAATGTTGCATATTTGGGTTTAATCTTTGTTTCCTATTAAATATCCTAAAACCTGTGTTTTTAAAAATATTTTTTGTTTATTCTAACATGTATTTTTGCGTACTTTAAAAATAATAAAATTTTTCCCCCCATATGGGTGGAGGCAGATTTTAATGAGTTAAAGGGAACACATGCCAACATTCTGAATGTTTAACCAAACCATATGTTGTTGGATAAGGTAGAGTTAATTGGATGCAGCCATGGATTGGTCTAAGTATAGCCTGAAATGCCCCTAAAGCCCATGGGACCATATATTTGTTTTAGGCCTGGTTTGGGCAACTGTTTATAGAGCAGCAGGTCATTATTGATTTTAGATCAGATCCGCTATACTTAAGGAAAATATCTTGGAAAGTGAATATTATTGATTTTATCTAATGGAAGGATTTAACAGGGCAGACAATTTAGATATTTTGAAAAAAAAAAACGTATAGCCAATAGAAGAATCTCACTCATGAAATAAATAATAAAATACTAGATAATAAAATAGTATTTAATAATAAATAATAAAAAAAGTGTCAACAGGTTAATACATAAATGTTCTACATGCAAATGAGACTATAAACTATGGTAGCATTAGAGCTTATTCAATGAGAGCACTATTTCCCCATAGCAGACCAATGCAGAGATACAGAGATATTATATTGCCAGAAGTATTCATTCACCCATCCAAATAATTAATTTTAAGTACTTGTCTGACTGCTGTGTGGCAGCTGTAAAGTTTGATAGAGGGGGGACCCAGATATTTTTGGGTTGAACTGTAAACAATGTATTGTATCTGATTTATGATATATATTTAAATGAAGTTAATATTTGAGGTTATGTACTGCTTGTTTTAATGCTTCACTGTTCTTCCTCTCATGCTCTTCCTCGCAGGCTGTCCGGGCGAGCTGCTGCTGGAAGATGAGGTTTGTGAAGCTGCTGCTGCTGCTATGTGTTCTCTGTGTGTGGATGGAGGGAGGATCTGCCAAAGAAAAATCAGCCAAAAAGGGCAAGAAGAAAGGCAAGCAGGTGTACTGCCCATCGTAAGTGTCTTATCATCGTGATTGTAATATTGTATATCTTTACATTAGTGCTGTCACTGTTAACATGTTAATACATACAGGTGCATTAAAAAATTGTACTTTACTTTCAGTAATTTTGTTCAAAATGTGAAACTTGTATATTTTATAGATGTATTGCACACTAAGTGATGTATTTTAAGCATTAGGGGTGGGCGATATGGCCCTAAAACAAAATTATTTTTGTTTTTGTTTTGTTTTTAATTATTGCATATAATATGATATGGCACACCCCTAACTGAGATATTAACAAATACAAGAATTTTATCAGATGTGTAACAGAAGTCAATGATCCAGAATGTCATGATACTAATAATGCTCTCCAAATATCTCCATATATCAAGGGTTAAAGTAAAATAAATGATACTGGACAGATATAATCTCTAGTAGATATATAATGGGAAATGAGAACAACGTAAATTATTCTTTTGTTAAAAACAGTAAAAAAGTAGTACCCAGATGTGATTATTAGGGGTGGGTGATATGGCACCATATTCCAGGGTATAATAACGTTCACAATATTTAAAAATGTTGCCGATATTATTGCGTACGATACGATATGGCACACCCCTGTTAAGCATTTATTTATTTTACTGTTGATGACAGCCAGTGAAATCTCAAAAGTCAGTATCTCAGAAAATTAGAATATTATATAAGACCAATTGGTATGTTTGGCAGTGTGGGCAGTGTGCCAAGTCCTGCTGGAAAATGAAATACGCATCTCCATAAAAGTTGTCAGTAAAGAGAAGCAGAAGTGCTGTAAAATGTCCTAGTAGAAGCGCTGCGCTTTAGACTTTAGAAGTTCAGTGCAGTGTTTAATGCTGTCTCTTTTCTGCACTATGCCTAATGCCAGGCCTGGACTAGTGGGGTATGAAGCCCTCAGAATTGAGTTGTGTGGCAGTGGAACTGTGTTCTCTGGAATGATGGAGCTCTGTTCGTACATACTTCTGGATGGGATGAGTTGGCTAGTTGGAAATGAGGTGGGCTGGGACCATCCAAAATCCTGACGTCACTAATGTTCTTGTCATAGTGCTGAATGCAATCAAATCTTCACAGCAATACTGCAAAATCTAGTAAAAATTGAATTCCCTGAATGAGCAGGAGTCCCAGTACTTTTGTCGATATAAGTGTAGTATAGTCTGTGCTGTAGAGTCTATTAGGAACTCCTGCTTTGTGAATCACCAACAGTTAATCCTGAGAGTGTGAATGAATGTGGCCCTGACTGAACCGCAGTTGGCTGTGTGTGTTTGTGTGTGTGTCACTGTACAGGGTTTTACAGCGGTTACACTGGAGGGGGGTTGGGGGGGGAGTTCTTTGATCATGGGAAGAGGCCTGTTGCGTCTAAAACCTTTCATCTACTGTAATGTAGTGTGTGCTTCACACTGTGCCATGTACTAGGGCCTCTTATGACAGCTTAGTCATGCATATGCTTTGTGTGTTCAATACCTCATTTGCCTTCTTTTTTAAATAAATAATTTTCATAATTTTTTTAATTATTTAAACATTTATTATGTTTTTATCTTTTTAGGAATAATTAGAAAAATGAATTTTCTCTCAATTTTCAGATTTTTCCATTTTAAGGTCTTGTAACAAATGTGATGTTATTATCCAAATTACTTTAGTCAGAAGAAAATAAAGAACATATTCTTTTTTTCCCCTGATATTCTCATTGTGAGGTGCTGAAATAAAACACAAGAACATTGGAAACGAATAAATCCCATTTCTTCCACGCTTAAGTAAATGGAAAAAAATAAAACCTGATTTTTACACCCAATGTTTTTTTGTTTTTTTTTACTAAAGAAAATTTAACTGATAAATGTTACACTGGCCTTCAAAACTCTAGTTTTCCATTTTATGAGAATTAGTATTTATTGTATTTATATTAAATCTGGTAGGTGTTTGTTACATTATGTCCAAATTTCATGATGAATGGACTAATAAGTGTTTAAAGGGTACTTAATAAATACTTTACACTTTTAATACTTGTTTTAATATTGACTGCCACCAAAAGTTGGAATGTACTGAATTGAAAATGCTTGTCTGAAACGAAAACCTAGCAAAAAATAATAATTTGACTGGAGGATAATGATTATTCTTTAAATACCCTGAATGTATTTTCTTCTTGCTTTTCAAAGAAAACTTTATTGGACAGTATAAATTATTCTTTGGCCTAATACAAAAAGTGCTTTTTGCCCTAAATCATTGTGGTTGCAGAATAGTGGTTGACCGATATTGCTTTTTTTTAACGGCCGATATTTAGAGGTCCCAAGTGGCCGATATCCGTTATCCAAAGCCGATATTTTGTTTTTGTCACAACTGACTTTTATCTTGCTTTTTCCCCATTTATTAAAAAATAATAGATTGTTGATCCCCGAGGGGAAATTCTAGAGCTAATATTGATACACATTTCAGCCATCTGGAATTACACTATTAAAATAGTTTAGTGCTCTAAACTCACTTTAATTCCAATAGTTAAAACACTGAATGTTTGAGACATTTTTATATTTGAAAAGTATGCAGTGTAAAAAAAGAAGAGGCAATTGAATCTCTTTTACAGTTTATTTAAAACACACACAGAATATGGGTAAAATACTGACACAAAAATTACAACAATATTATCATACCTCAGTAAAGTACCTAAACACAGAATTTGCCATTTACTCATTACAGCAGCCACACCTGACACCTGCATTACAACAGCCCACACCAACTTAATCACTTTTTATTCAGACACTACTCACATATTGTAGCACCACGACACACATTTAATAATATCTCAATAATTTACTCCTGATTCAGTACAACACTCACACTAATAATGTGCCCGGTAAAAAGCTGAATCCAGGGAAAGTAAACAGTGGGTAAATTAGCCAATTAACTGACATTTAGAGCTTCTCCTCACTGCAGTATTTAACGTTACTCACAAATCAATTTATCGATTTAACTAATAATGCCTTCAAAACATGCAGTACATTGGATTTACGAGATGAACACATAACATAATATAAATGTAAATGCTATATTTACTTGTTAGGGCGCTGGGATTTCCCCACTGTTTAATTGTTTGGCTGTATTGAGCGTTTTGTTTGAGTGATTTGGCTTCAGCACACACTGCTCTAGAGTTTAAATCTTAAACAGGAGTTTCTCTCCTGTAGGTTAGCTGAGCTGAGCTAAAGCAACCGGTTAGCGTTAGCATTTGCCTGCCGGTTAGCGTTAGCTTGCCGGTTAGCGTTAGCTTGCCGGTTAGCGTTAGCTAGCCCATTAGCGTTAGCTAGCCCGTTAGCGTTAGCTAGCCCGTTAGCGTTAGCTAGCCCGTTAGCGTTAGCTAGCCCGTTAGCGTTAGCTTGCCGGTTAGCACTAGCTTGCCGGTTAGCGTTAGCTTGCCGTTTAGCGTTAGCTAGCCCGTTAGCGTTAGCTAGTCAGTTAGCGTGAGCTAGCACAAAGGCTTTTAGACAGTAAAACTCCGTCTAACACAGAAGCTCCACTGCTAATTACTAAAGCCAGTCGGATAGATTCACTTATCTGTCCAGTTTGGATCCAGTTAAAGCTGAAGTGAAGCTGTTCTCTGCAGCTCTATATCTGAAGCTCTGCAGGTTCTGGGGAACTGAGTTCCTCAGCTCCTCTGCTGTGTATCAGTAGGATGGTGGAATTGACACTAGGGGGAGCTCTAACGACTCCACTACAGAACAGTCTAAAAAAGTTATAAAAAATCTAAAAAACAAGACAGCAAGACAGCAATGCTACACAATGTGCACAACAGTACTGGGGCAATGTGATAATTGCATTTAATCAGTATAATATAATGATGTACATAACAAAGTAAAAAAATCTTTAAAAAGTAGAGGTTATTACTGCAGTAAGTTAGGTGTTGACAAACATTTAGCTAAAACGTTTGATTTTAGAGAAATTGAAGATTGAAGAAACCAGGTGTCCACAAACTTTTGGCCATATAAGACAGGTCTTGGATAAATCCATATTGGTGATTCACCACAGGAAACACTTTTTAGTCTAGGCACAGGCTTAATATGGCTTTAATAAGCTTTGATGCCTCATTAAAGTATAATGAAGGTTATTAAAGCAGTGAATGCAGATAAATGGGTTTTTAATCATGTTTAATTGATTAATCGTGGCAGCTCTAATGGTTATAAACTGTAATAATAAATCACACACTTCTACAATAACACACTTATTTCGTTTCTGCAGGCAGCTCTCATCAGAAGACCTGGCGCGAGTTCCAGCCAACTCTACCAGCAACATCCTGAACCGTCTGCTGATCACCTACGACCCCCGCATCCGGCCCAACTTCAAGGGTACTTACTTTTGTCTAAAAATATTGGGCCTTATCACCAATGTCTAGCTAAGAATTTTCTCAGATAAAACAATCTGCATCAGATTAGTAATTTGGTGTAAAGCACAGAATCATTCACAGTTAAATAGACCTTAAAACTAAACCATGTGGGACTGCACAGCATATACCACATGAACTGTACATAACTGTAAAACACCAACACTGCTGCGTCTTTTAAATGTGAAGCCACCACAGGTCTACCGCCTCTGCTGGATGGCTGCAGCATGATGTGTAGCTCCGCCCATCCCAGTATGTTTCAATGAAAAACAGCCCCGCCAATCTTATGTTTTGCTCTAAACTATCATTCTGTCTCCAGTGTTTAAACATTCCAACTGTTTGTTTTCCCTTTGCTGATATTACCACCTTTTTTGCCCCAAAAATCAGGTTTTATACCTAACCTATGCTGTAAGGCGGAGCTACTCTCAAGTATAAAGTGATTGACAGGGCATAAAGTAGGTGAAATGAAGAGGGACTAAATTTTTTTTGGTGTTGTGACACTACACTTATTGGATAAACTAAGATTCCAGTGGAAAAAAAAATATTCACCTTCTGGTCCTTTAGCCTGTGCTGTAAACTCAATGAAGGCAGTCTGAGACATGCTCAGTTAGTAAGAAGCCTACCAACAGTTACACAGTTTACCAACTTAGTAAGCGATTATGTTTCTGCCTCTGGTCCAAGCTGTGCAGACATTTTGTCTTTAGTTCTATAGAACAGCATTACTTGTTGAAAAATCCTAACTCAAGATCAGCTTTTGCTAGTAACTGGTTTCAGACTAAGCTGATCTGTAATTGTTACAAATCTGGTAATCCAGTCTAAAGCATACCCTATATTGGTAAGCTATTTGGTCGAATAGCCTGATCATACTGGTCTTGCTGGACAACTAGCTTAGTCATGCTCATCAAACAGACCAGTGACCAAGCTAGACCACCAGTATGACCCAATTTTTCACCATGCTGCTTGATCAGAATTTGAAGGATGACCAAGCTGGTTAATGAGCTTGGTCAAGTTGATCATGCTTGTAGACCAACTAAACCAAAGAAAAACATACTTTACACTGGGAAGAACTGTGCTGGTCATCCATCTTTACCAGCTTGAGCAGGGTGGAAATTGCTTGAAGTGAATGCACATTTAAATTGTAAATCCAACGAAAAAGCTGCTCTATATCTGGTCTTTTAGGCTGTGCTGTAAGCTCAATGAAGGTAGTCTGAGACTCCTGGGCTTGGTCTAAACGAGTAGGCGAGTCTTTCATCACCTGTGATCTCTACTGCACAGACTCTGGTTGCAAAACTGGGAACATAGCTGGCAGTTATATACCGATTGAAACTCCATTGTTCATGTTTTCTACAGCTATTGCACAATGGTTCAAAAGGTTAACCTGAATTGAGTCTAAAACAAATAATGGTTACCAAACAATTTGCTGTAATTTCTGCATTATGGATAATTAAATAATTATTAGCGTATCGTTCAAAAGTTAACCTTTTATGATTTCTGAGACCTGCCTCTAAATCTGATGTTAAATCTAATGGTGTTCCCCCAGCTTTTAGAGTGGAAACCCCTGGTTTAATGGTCTGAACTCCAGCAGGAGCAGCCGATTAAATCTCTTTTAGCCGTGTAGGACGTGTTTGCTCTGGCAACATCTCCAGATCTAATGAAGGAGGCTGTAAAAGTGAGGAGCTATACGGCCTGTGTGCTCCCTGGTGTTTAACGTACGTATATATGTGTGTGTCGGTGAGCCTTGATGTGGTCGGAGTGTTTAGGGCTGAGCGTATGACTGAACGTTATTACTCCCTATGGGTCACCCATCTGCTCCGCATATCAGAGGAAGATGAAAGCTCTTGGCAACCATTAGAGTCAACAGTATAATCTTGGGAACGGGAGCAGAACCGGAACGTCTGGGTTTCTATATTTTTTTTATTTATTTATTTTTGATCCCCCTATAGCACCAGGCTTCTCACATTACACGGAATAGGAATGGTTTCGTGATCTGGGTTGCGGGTAACAGAAACCCGTAACACTTTATGAGAAAGAGGGTGGGGATTTCGATTGGAATCGTGGCTCATGCTGAATGAATTATGTATGTTTTTTTACAGGTATTCCTGTGGAGGACCGTGTCAACATCTTCATCAACAGCTTTGGGTCCATCCAGGAAACCACCATGGTACATATGATTGTGTTTTTATGCTATATGTTTCCATGCAACTCAATGTGAAGATAAAAGTATTACATTTTACAGTTTAGAGCTATAAGCACGCTCATCAATCACAAAATTAAATTACAAATTACAAGCGTTTTTTTTTTTTGCAGTTTTATTTGGAAGAAAGGTAAAAGATACCAGGAGCATTAAATTACTAAACATTTAGACTGGGCAACTCTGGATTATATTTATTGGGCTACACATACTGATTTACCGTGTAATACATGTGTATCACATGTGTTACACTGCAACATGTCAAGAGTCAGAGATGTAGAGGTTCCTAATGTGGAGACCTGTGATAATTCATCCCATGCAGATCCAATATTCTTACACAGTTACTGAGAGAGCAGATTTTATGGTAGAGGAGGAGTGTTGATGGCGTGCGTTCAATAGTATCCCACGCATTTCAAATCAGGGATAGTTCTGGCAATGCCATTGGTCATATAGTGGTGTATAGTACCTGTGCCTTAAAGGCAAGCTCTTTAGATAGCAGCAGTATGTGGATGAGCATAGTCCTATTGGAATAACGCATTATTAATGTTTTAAGCTGTTAAAGTGCCTGTAATGAAGACGGTAGGTGATCTGGTATTGTGCAAAATTACTGTGATCACTCCACACAATGACACCAGGCCTTCTGGACATGTGACACGTGACAACTAACCATTGTAAGTGTGTGTGTGTATGTGTGTGCACTTCTGTATGATTCACATCCTCACACATCCTGTTTTGTCCAACTGTATAAACAAGGTGAGTCTGGCTGTGTGACACATATGAAGTGGTGATTGTGTTCAAGTTAAAGCTCACAATTAGCCCACCCCTGCCCACCCCGTCCCACGCCTCATAAAACACCCACCACTTCAAATGAGCTTCAGAACTGCAGCCGAGTGCCAGCAGCACCGCTCTAATACAGCACTTACTGTGGGTGTGAATGGACACCTTTGTGAGTCTGACCGAGAGAGAGAGAGAGAGAGAGAGAGAGGGGGAACATGGGAGAGCGAAAGATAGAGAGAAGGAAAAGAAAAGAGACTCACATAGTGAGAGTAAGAGAGAGAGAGGATAAGAGAGAGAAAGGAAGCATGGGAGAGTGAAAGATAGAGACAGAGAATAAGAAAGAGAAGATGAGAGAGAGTGAGAGAGAGATGATAAGAGAGAGAAAGGGGTAGAGAGAGGACAGGAGCAAGAGAGAGACTTGGCCACCTGTGCAGTGACACATTAAAGCTGCTGACCATTGCAGGAATGACCCACTGGTTCTGGCAGTGTTTCCGTGCCACACACACACACACACACACACACACACTGGCAGTTCATTTGCAGATTTACGACACTACAGTGTCACGCGAGCTTCAGACCCCGACCCTGAACACCACATGACTCACAGACTGAGGACATGTACACTCACTAATACACTGCACAGCCTCTTTATTTAGTTATCTCACTGGCCTTTTTATTAGAAACACTTTACAGTATGCCACTAGATACACTCTTTGGGTAAATGTACTGGAAAAACTGCTCATTCAATGTTTTATCTGAAATTAAAATAAGTGAGCATTAGTACGGTCAGGAGGTTGAATGATGATCTCCACCCCATTTCATCCCCAACTCCCCAAGTATATCTTCTCCTTCAAAGTATTGAACACAGTTCCTCTGATCCAGAGCTCCACAACTCAGTACTGGGGGTCTTACTATCCCTCTACAGCCATTCCTGGCATTATTTTGGCACGGGGCAAAACATTTTATTATCTCTCTGCTCCTGAGGGTCCTATTCTGTTGGCAGTGTGTTTCTTCTGCAGGGCCATGTAGTGTAGATATATTGTTTTTGTTATGCAAAAAAAACTTAAATCTCCACAATTACCAACTTTCTGTCTGTCTGTTTCCATATTTGTCTGTCGGCCTGACTGTCAACACAGTGATATACACTTAGTTCCACTTAGTTAAGAAGTTAAGAAGTCCTTTCTTGGTCCTATGAGGTAATTATTTTGAATATATACAGCACTGGAAAGTTTTAAGAGACCAGACTTCAGTTTCTAAATCAGTTTCTCTGATTGTGCTATTTATAGGTATATATTTGAGTAAAATGAACATTGTTGTTTTATTCTATAAACTACGAACAACATTTCTCCCAAATTCCAAATATTTTTTTTTGTCTTTTAGGCCATTTATTTGCAGAAAATGGGAAATGGCTGAAATAACAAAGAAGATGCAGAGCTTTCAGACCTCAAATAATGCAAAGAAAACAAGTTAATATTCATAAAGTTTTAAGAGTTCAGAAATCAATATTTGGTGGAATAACCCAAATTTTTAATCACAGTTTTCATGCATCTTGGCATGTTCTCCTCCACCAGTCTTACACACTGCTTTTGATTAACTTTATGCAATCACTCCTGGTGCAAAAATTCAAGCAGTTCAGCTTGGTTTGATCATCCATATTCATCTTGATTATATTCCAAAAGTTTTTCAATTTGGTAAAATCAAAGAAACTCATTATTTGTATGAGGTCTCTTATTTTTGTCTAGAGCTGTATTTGCATATGCATCAGCTATTTCAGTATTAAAATATAAGCCTTATTTAAACCCTGAGCATTCTGTTATCTTGTGCTTGTGCTGGAATCCCAATAAAACTGAAAATGTCCTAAAAACACAAACCAACACATGCCCACACACACACTCCGCACTGAGCCCAGCTGCACTGTGGGTATTTAATTTGACACGTCGTTCCTCTTTACAATCTCAACAGCAGCAAAACAAGCTAAACAAGCTCATGAAAAAAAAACACTTCAAAGCCTGAATCACCGGTGAGCCACATACGTCACGCAGCGTTAACCCAGCGGTTCTGCCACTTTCAGCTCGGACTCGGACCCGCCGGGCATCACTCTGCCCCTGGCCGCTCGCCTCACACCTCTGTGACGGTGCTGACGGCTGGAAATGTAAATACGGCCCGGATTGGCCTCACAGCTGCACTTCAGCCGGCTCGTTAATGGAGCTCTGGTACTGGTGTGACGAGCTTGGAGGTTGTGAGAAACACCGGCTGCCACAGAAACAGCTGGAACACCTGGGTTCCCCCGTCACTCTCGCAGCTAATGGCCCGAGTCGAGAAATATCACAATCTGTCAACCAATACAAACCTACGATCACAACTCACCGCTACTGCTGCTCACAAGCTGATACATTTATAAATAGTTGAAAATCTGAGAAAAACATTGTTTAAATTATATAAATTCACCAAGAAAATGTTGCAATCTAGCAAAGACATTCCTAGGAAGCCCTTGCTGTGTGTGGGTGAGCATTATCTTGCTGATAATGGGCAATGGGGGGGTCTTTACTAGAAGCTAACCATGCTTTTTTTTTGTTTGCTGTTTTTTTTTCAGGATTATCGTGTTAATATTTTCCTGAGGCAGCGCTGGAATGACCCGAGGCTGCGTCTTCCCCAGGACTTCAAGTCCGACTCACTCACGGTTGACCCAAAGATGTTTAAATGCCTCTGGAAACCTGATCTGTTCTTTGCCAATGAGAAGAGTGCAAACTTCCATGATGTTACGCAGGAGAACATCCTCCTGTTCATCTTCAGGAATGGAGATGTCCTCATTAGTATGAGGTAATACCACTCTTCTACATACAATACTAAAATAAGACACATTATTCCATAAAAAAACCCTCAGTAAATACTCCTATGCTCTAGAAAAGGAGATCGTCATCGTCAACCGCTTTATCCGTTAAGGGTCGCGGGGGGCTGGAGCCTATCCCAGCCGGCATCGGGCAGAAGGCAGTATAAACCCTGGACAGGCCACCAATCCATCGCAGGGCAGACAGACACAGACAGACACACAGACACAGTCTCTCACACAATCACACCTAAGGGGCGATTTCAATCAAGTTCCAATTAACCTGAACAGTCTTTGGACTGTGGGAGGAAACCAGAGAACCCGGAGGAAACCCACGCAGACACGGGGAGAACGTGCAACTCCACACAGAAAGACCCGGGTCGCCCCAGCCGGGAATCGAACCCAGGCTGTCTTGCTGTGAGGAGGAAGTGCTACCCACTGCGCCACCGTGCCGAAAAGGAGATATTAGCCTCAATAAACACTTCTATACACTAGAATATAAGAAATTAGTACATAAACATCCTCAATGAACACTCCTATACACTAGAATAGTAGACATTAGTATATAAACACCCTCGATAAACTCTCCTTTAGACTACTATAGAAACTGTTAGGTCATTAACATGACCTATTTCCGAAGTACAGTAAAACTTCTGAACTTCTTCTGAAGTTGTGTAAGTTTTCTGCAGTTTGGAATATGATGTGTCGGGATTAACTGTGTAGACCTTGCTACTTGCTACCTAGCCTCTGCAATCTCAAATTTTACAGATTAATCAATAGTATTAAAAAAAGTCATCAGATTTTTAGACTGTAATCGATCTTCTGCTGGCGGAGACAGAGCTGTAATAGACCGAGTCTGTAATAAACCCTTAAGTATGTCTGGCTACTATCAGAGCAGCTGTGTGAGCTCTTGGCTGTCCGTTGTATAACTGCTGCTTGTGTGTGTGTGTATGTGTGTGTGTGTTTTAAACCCTGCTCATATAATCTCCCCATGCTCTTGAAATCTCTTTTTAATGCGTTTAATTCTCCTCGGGGGGACGCAGAGCGACGTGAGGATTTGATGCATCTGCTGAAGCTCTCACTTACACACCCAACTCCAGCTCCAGCCATCTGATCCCACCCGGACCCCCAGCCTGTCCGGCGGTTTGGACAAATCCCGGCGTCTTACAGCCACAGTTTAGAGAAACTCGATCGGCTGAGTTGTATTTTGTGGTATTTCACAGCTTTTGCTATTTTAACGCTTTAGGTTTAGCTCTGGAACTGTGAGGCTAATGTAGCTACAGCATATAAAACAGTCCAAATAAAAGTCCAAACATTTGTGAACACCCCTTTTATAATGAATTCATTCAGTTACTTCAAGGAAGGTGCACCCATTGCTGACACATATGTGCAAATGCAGATATGAATATAGTAAGAATGGGACTCTGGAGCAGCAGATAACAGACCAACATGAACCTACTGGCACCATGCCTAATGCCAGGTGTAGACTATAAGACTATGAATCCTCCAGTATTAAGCTGTGGAGCAGTGGAACTGTGTTCTTTGGAATGACTGGAGCTCAATCCAATACTTTTGGATAGGATTGGTGGTAATCATCTATTCAACATCCTGCCCTTTCAAATGCTCGAATGCAATGAAATTCTAACAACAATGCTTCAAAATCTAGTAGGTAGTATTCATTGCATTTGGTATGGTGCCTATTGGCTGCACTTCTCTTCTACAGGAACTAGACAAGCTGTGTTAGATAATGCATGTGCACATTTGGGGCAATGGGTTGCAGTTAAGTTAAAGTAGCTCAATGCATTTATTAGAAGGAATATCCACATGCAGTTGGACATATAGCGTATAGTATATGTTCAAACTGGGAGTTCAGAATAATGTCTGTTAATGGGGCATTAGAGGGTCCTAGAGCAAAGTGGTAAAAACAAAGGATCGGAGGTAGATTAAAAAACAGATTAACATAGCTGATTCCTGGTCAATTAAGATATAGATACTGGTCAGACTAGGATGTCCGTGTGTCTGCTGTGTCCACAAAAACTCTCAGGCATACACACACACACTCGAACCCAAGCTTCCCTGATTTCGAAGCTCCTGCATTTCGTCGCCTTTCCAAGTCATCTGAGTTTATCAACAGCACTGGATTTATGGATGGTGCTGAATGTTGGGATACAGATGGACACACTGTGTTAAAAGCTTATGGCTGTTGAGAGAGCACAGATAACACACACACACACACACACACACACACTGTGGATCTCCGCTGTGCTGTGTTATGTCTGGATCATGTGTGTATTCACACACTGTTGTTTCATGCCACCCGGATTGGGCCGTAAGCTGGGTGGTCTTCCCCTGAGCCTTATAACCTGCTGGCATCATCCCAGGACCTTCAGTTTGTGTGTGTGTGTGTGTGTGTGTGTGAGGGTGGGATTAGTGTTCTAATGAGAGTTCATAAACGAGAGAGGTGAATGTTTATCTCTCCCACTCTCCCACCATCCTACTGCCCCGGCTCCCATGCCAAAACTCCCTGACCTTATATCTCTCTCTTTTTCTCTCTCTCATTCTCTCTTTCTCTTTCTAATTCTCTCTCTCTCTTTCTTTCTTTCTTTCTTTCTAATTCTCTCTCTCTATCACTCTCTCTCTATTCTCATGCACGTAAAGTCCTTTATATGTGTGAATATAATGATGATATATGTAAGTAATTACAATATTACAGTCCATTGGGAAAACTGGTGATTGGAATTTTAAATTAGGCTCTAGAACACATGTTCCGTATCCTGTCCTGCAGCAAATTTATCCACAGATGTTGTAGCTGGGCCTGTAGATCCTGTTCTACACTCATAGGTTTTTAAGATGCCATCCCAGCTGCTCCCATAAATGCTTGATTTGTGACATCTGAAGACCGCGCAGAATAAGGAAGTGTTGTAATCTGGTGGACACATTCCTGGGAAACCCTTGCTGTGTGTGGGTGAGCAACACATGTGACCGCAGGATGTTCTGCACATATCGCTGAGCTGTTATTGTCCCTCGTTTCACTACTAGGGGTAACCGACTGCTGAATGCAATGCTCCCCAGATTATCACACCACCAGTTAGGAAAGTGCGCTGAATGACTTTCCTGCTTTTCTCAGTCCATTGACGTCTCAAAGTCTGTCAACTGGGCACAAAACCTATGAGTGCATCATATAAGTCTACCTAGCAGTTAGTGATCTCTCACCAAGAGGTGCACTACCTAAACCAAAGCCTCTTTAAAAGAGTCTTTTTAAAAGGCAATTTTACACCCACTTGTGCCAAGACCCAGTGTCTGATCACACCACACCTGTAATCATTTATATATTTGTCTGGGACCTCAACTGCATGCCAAGTTTTGCAGCAATCTACGGAGCTTTATTTAGTTTTATTAGGAACTACTGTATATAGAAAGCAGCAGGAGAATCCCAGAAACACTCTCAGAACTTCCCAGTAGTCTTTGAGCTGTTTTGAGCTGGATTTTAAGCTTTCCTAAAACACCACCTTATAAAGAATGAAGAATATACAGTCTTCATCCCTGCAGATCTAAACAGTGCAGCGTTTACAGGAAATCTCTATAATTACTGTGTCTCATTACTTCTCCTCCATCCTACTGAAGCACAGGCCTCATCCCTCTCCTGAGCTCCATCTCCCATCCTGTGGCTGGGCTAAGGAATGCAGTGCGAGCACAAAAGCTATACACTTATTTCTTTGTTTTTGGTAAAGGGTTTATAAATGGTTTATAAATTAGATTATTAAGTATTGTTGGTTAGGTTGTAAATGCCTTAAAACCCTTGATAAGCAGTTACAACACAGTAGTTGAAAAGGCAACAGTGATCCGTTGTTTGTCATTTAATTTATAGTAAATAGTTAAACATACTTACAAATATATTAATATGACTAGTTTAAGGCTGATTAATGGAAAACACAAAGTAACATCAATATCTAGAAAGATCGGAGGTTTGACAGTAGAAATTAGTGTGGAATCACTACTTTGCCATTTTTTTTACTCACTGTTGTCATTTCTATCTATGTTGCTATTTATTTATTTATAACTGCTTATTAATGAGTTTGAAAGTATTTGCAGCCTAATTAATAACAATTAATAATCTCCTTTATAAACTTAAACTTAAAGACAAAATAATGTTCATATAAACCAATGATATTACTTTAAAATAACTAAGTAAAACATATAATTTGCTGATATGCCCATGCTGAATTATTTTTACTTGTGTTCATCCATCTTAAGTTAAATTATCCAGTTAATATAAGGGGTCACTGTATGTGCCAATGTAATATTCTGACAACATAAAACCACTTCCAGCAAAAAAGTCAGTAAGTTAAAACATAGAGGATGGTAGCCTGGGAGAATGACCACACACAACACCAAGATTGTGCTGCCCAAACAAGTCAGGTTCTGTGACTTGACACCAATAAATCCATATTTCCTGGTATTTGCTTATTTAGGAGTATTTTATCTTTTTCAGTAACACAGCTGCCGTGAAGTATCTTAGGCTACGTTCACGTTACCAGGCTGAAGTGACTCAAAAAAAAATGTTCATGGCTGTGTGAACATGCTATATACATGTTTTTTTGCTTTTTCAAATCAGATTTAAGTCACTTTCATATGTGGTCCGAAATGCGACCTGAATGTGAACGGTCAAAATAGAAATCTTTTTTGCTTTTTTTAAGCATGCTCTACGTGCTTCTCTCTCGTACCCACACATCTCTTGGTGCAGCCGAACAGCAAAAGCAAGCTGTCTGGCCTTTTTTCATCTGACCTCCTCGACCTGAGCATATGTACTTCAGACAAGATACTCGACATATGAGCTGCTAATGCATCCATTTCATCTTTATAATGCTACGAGTCATCTCTCAAATATGACGTTTTTTGTTTTTGGTAAAGAAAGCGACGTTTATACGCATAGTAATGTGCGCATGTGAGACGTTTCAGGGACAGATTTGTTCACACAGATACAGGTCACTTACATTTGTGAATGTGAACCGTCAAGATAGCGAAATCCGATTTGAGCAACAACAAAAAAAAAACGCATTTGAGCAATGTGGCTTGTAATGTGAACGTGGCCTTGTAGAGAATTGTCATGTGATATATCAAGTATCAGACAGTATCACTGTTTTTCGTACAGATGTCATCACTATCATGGGCAATGTATTGGGGTATTATCATATTTATATTATCATATATTGTAAGTTGCACTGTGATTCCCACTAAAACTGTATGTTCATTTAAAAGGAACAAGGAAGTACTGAAATAATCAACTAATTTACATATGTGGGTGAAAATGTACTAGACATTCATAAGTATAGGATGGAATGAAACTGATCTGTGTCATACCAACATATCGTCCTTACATAACACCAACAGCCACTCAAAGCTCTTTTTTGCAGTGCACCCCTTTGTGGTATCAGCGATGCGCTCATCGTGTGACAGAAGGGAAGAAAAAGGCTTTCATGTGCAAATTTAGTGCTTTAAATAAACATGCAGGATGAGTGAGGGGTACATTAAGAATTTATCTGGAGTTGGTAGATGTTGTAGGTTGATAATCAGTGAAATTCGAAGGTGCTGTGGAGAGGGGGAGCTGCAGCGTAATCAGGAGCTCATTCGGCTCGAAGCAGCTTCAGATGGGAAGCGTGGGGTGTTTATACAGCCTGGAGAAGAGCTACTGTCTTTAATCAGCATTTTATTGCCTGTATTGTTGGATCTTGTCTTTAGAAAATGGTTTATGAACTTTTTATGTGTCAGCTTTAGAAGAGGCCTCCTTCTAGGACAGTGACATGCAGACAGAGTTTATGCAATGCTACATAATGCAGGCTGATTATGTACAATGAAACAATGAAAGAACCGGTGTCCCAATAGATTTGTCTATAAAATGTATCTGAGATGTTTCATGGTGGTGGTACAGAAGAACGATTTTTTGTTTCAGATGTTTGTATTTGAGATGTGTGAGTATGAGGAATCTTAAAAATTTAAATGAGTTTAAGTATGTATCATTTCAATTACTGTAAATAATCTCTACATCTCTACAGCTAATCATATTTGTTTTTCTGTACCAAACACTAGCCGTAAAGGTTTTTTTTAGATGATTTGATGATCTTAAATGGTTTCTAATAGACATACAAAAATGAAACTAAATAATCAAATGACCCTTGATTTTTATCAATAGTATATCTATGAATCTATTGTGATTTTCCCCAGAAAATGTATTTTCCTCTAATATTTAGTTTTTCTGTTTCTGCAGGTTGTCGGTCACTCTCTCCTGCCCGCTGGATCTGACCCTCTTCCCCATGGACACCCAGAGATGCAAGATGCAGCTGGAGAGCTGTACGTAAATATATCAATATAAAAACCTACACTGAATGTAAAATGATTTTTATTTCATTCTCAGTTTAAATGTTTTATTGAAAAATGAGCAACATAACCACCTCAGGTTATATAAACTCATTAGAATTTCATATTATCATAATTGTCTCTATTATTAATCAAAGTGTGTGTGTGTGTGTGTGTGTGTGTGTGCAGTCGGCTACACCACTGATGATCTGCAGTTTATGTGGCAGTCTGGGGATCCAGTGCAGATGGATGAAATCGCTCTGCCACAGTTTGATATCAGACAGGAGGATATTGAATATGGAAATTGCACCAAATACTATGCTGGCACAGGTAAGAAAATAACAGTACATTTGATGATATTTTATTTTTACAGTAACACTAAAAGAAATGATTACTTTTAGTGTGATTATATGCATTATGTTCACACTCCTTTATAATAAATGCTGCATTCAGCTACTTTAGGTTGCGCCCTTGCTGACACATATGCAAATGCACACACAAACACACATTTTTTTCTAGTTCCTGTATAAGAGAAGTATTGCCAATAAAATAGAACTCAGAGCAGATAAATAAATATGAACCTTTTTTATTGGCACAATGCCCTATGCCAGCCAGGCTAGAGGGGTATAAAGCCCCCAGTATTGAGTTGTGGAGCATTGGAACTGTGTTCTCTGGAATGATTGAGCTCAATGCACTACTTTTAGATGGCATCAGTTGCGGAGTTAGGGATTAGAAAGTGGTGTAATATTCATCCTGACATCAATAATGCTCAGCTCGTTGCTGAATGCAAATGAATGCAATCAAATCCTCACAGCAATGCAGAGCCAAAAACTAGTAGAAAGTCTTCTTTGGACATTAGAAACAGTTACTCTAACAAACACAGCTTATAATCTATTTTAATACCCTTGATTTCAGAAGAAACTTTCAAATAGCAGGTGTACCACACACAAACTACCTATAAAAGAAATATATCCAAGCAACATTTGGTGTTATTTATGTATTTATTAAGTTTCTCTACCATCAATTATTTATTTATTTTCCCTCCTCTCCTATTAATTACTGTATTAACTCTACCAACATTTAGTTTTTCTTCCCTTTTCTTCTTTTTCTTTTCTCTTTTTACTGTAAAAAAAACAATACTCTTGGACACTCTTGGTAATGCATTTTATATTTTATATTTAATATGGAACAGCATAACATTTTTATCAAAAATTGTGTTACTTTACCAATCAACACTGTAATACATTGTTATCCATATATGCATAAGCAGCAGCGTGTAATCAGACAGTGGTTGGGCTCTGCTCTCAGATCAGAACTGTGAACTCGGTACAGAGCGTGAGCGTCTCAGGGATGTCGGGATGAGCTCCAGGCAGCAGAGGAATTAACACCGAGCGCTCCGGGGTTTAGAGGAGATGGAGCACCTTTTCATCCCACCAATTAAACACAAAGAAAGACGAGCGCCGGCGGCACAATTACCCAGAACACTCTGCTTTTATCAGGCGGTTCTGAAAAGCAAAGCCGGGTCTGCGTCTGAGAGAGATTCAGAGCGTAGAGTGTAGAGTGGTTCTTGGAGTGTGATTAGGATAAGGTCCTTTCATTCTGAAATATGAGTTTGCATAAATTTGTATGTCTGTGTATGTTTGTGTGTGTGTGACCTCTGACAGCAAAGTCAGTGAAATTAGTTATTTCATTTAATAGTCAAAATTGGTCTTTTCTATTGTGAGGCTAAATGAAAGAGTCTTTTGTGAAAATGATAAAACGCTCACATATTTTTCATTTTCCATCACCAAACACAAAGAAAGCTGTTATCTTATTCTTGTTAAGTCATTTTCCTCATTAATGGTCGTTTTGGGTGTATTTTCTTTTTCTATCAGTGTTTCCTCTATGTGGATTTTGCGGTGTGGCAGAGCTGCTTCAAAATGTTATGAAACGTGAAAATGCAATTAGAAAAAATTTATGAGAGCTTTTATTTTGAAAGGTGGGATACAGTAAGTCTGGCGAAGGAAAAAGAAGTAATAAAGACTTAAGCCGAGTTTGAAATCGCTCCCTATTACCAACATAGGGCACTATATGGTGTGTCAGCCCATTTGTGGTGCTGTTTGAAATCTCAACAGTATATTTTATTCCCTATCCACCTTCTAACTGCCTTCGTGTTAGAATATCCATTCAGTTTATCTTTATCTAAATGCAGTCTGATGTAGCTACTGCTGTTGACACTGAATATAACTTACCTAGCTTTACTAACCCAACACTACAAAAGGCTATTTAACCTTATTTACAGCTACTTACAGTGTAGCTAACTAGCTTTTTTACACAAAATACACACAAGTAGATATGTTGCTATGCAGAGCTGTAAAAATAAGGTTAAAAAAGCCTTTTCTAGGTTGGGTTAGCAGGGCTAGCTACATTATGACAGCAGTAGCTACTTTAGACTGCCTTTACTTAAAAAAAAACAAAAAACACAACCAGAAACCATCTACTGTAGCTACAGCAGTAGCTAGAGATCATGAAGTAGCTTGCTTTGCTAACTTAACTCTACAAAATACCTCATTTACAGCTATTTACAACACAGCTAACTAACTTTAACTTTTTCACACAAAAAACACACAAATAGATATTTTTGCTAGAGGGCTATAAAGCCCACAGTATTGTGCTGTGGAGTAGTGGAAGAATTGTGTTCTCTAGAATGATGGAGCTCCATCCAATACTTTTAGATTAGATGAGTTGGAGAATTGGGGATTGGGAGGTGGTGTGGTATTCATCCAACATCCTGAGTAACCTCATTAGTACTAATTTGTGTAGCTAAATACAATCAAATCCTCAGGGGAATGTTATTCCAAAATCTAGTAGAAACAGACAACAAAACTCCAACAATGACCTAAGATTTAAAAAATACATAAGTGACTAAACAGGTGTCCTCATACCTTTGGCCATATAGTGTATCTCTTCTTGTATTTAAATGGTATTATGTAAAATGATATCATGCTCTGTAAGGGTTGAACTGAACCTATGTGCTGTTGTTCTACAGGTTACTACACCTGTGTGGAGGTGATCTTTACTCTGAGGAGGCAGGTGGGTTTCTACATGATGGGAGTGTACGCCCCCACCCTGCTGATCGTGGTGCTCTCCTGGCTCTCTTTCTGGATCAACCCAGACGCCAGCGCTGCTCGGGTGCCACTAGGTACGAACCCCTCAACCTCCAGCCTCGGCCAACAGATGTTTCTGCACCTTTCATTCTTCTCATGTATCTGTATTTGTACCTAATTTATCTCATTTACCTGCATCCACCTCATCCCACACTCTGCCTCTGAAACTCCTCATGTTTTACTGTAGTGCTGCAACTGTCAAAAGTTGATTGAATGCTATTTTTCTACATTTAAAAATGTTTTAATTACAATAATTGTTAATGATATCGATGGTTAAGCATTAAATCTGTATGTTAAAAATTTAAACCAAAATGAGAAGAGTATAGAAATTATATTATAATATAAGACAAACTGTAAATGAGAGCACTCACCTAAAATATTGGTTGCTAATGATATTGGCTGGTTTAAGCAGGTTAATAAATATAGGCATTAATATTACTAATAAAGCAATGCTAATTATTCAATTTGGTATCAGTGCATCATTGAAATTCATGTCTGCCAAAAGTCTACAAATAAGAGGGAAAGCTTTAGTCCAGCCAGTTGGTTAGAATATATGTATCCTAATCTTTATTGTAAGGATTATGTCATACAAAAATTATATCTACTGTAAAATGTAAAATGACTAGGAATACCATAATTCTCTCCTGCCTTATAGTATATATATATATATATATATATATATATATATATATATATATATATATATATATATATATATATATATATATAATTCTGCCCAGGATTAAAGCTACTGGGGTATATAAATTGCAACATGTTTATAGCAACCAGGCTCTGCTAAAAAAAAAAAAAAACTTTCAATATATGAACAGTTTAAATAACTTTTTAAACTGTTTTCTTTGTATATAATTTTTTCTGTTTTACGTAATTATATTTTGGATATGTTTTTTTGCAACCAGAATAAATTCCTAAATCCAAAATTAATAAAAATACAAGAACACCAAGATACTAGTGTTTAAACACTGTTAGTGCCCCCTTGTGGAGAGAGATTTATAGCAGGAATCTGCTCAGTCTAATCTCACAAGCACATGCTCAGTTACCTGTAAAACCCATTGTGTGTGTGTGTGTGTGTGTGTGTGCATGCATGTGTGTGTGTGTGTGATCACAGCAGGTTGTGTGATCTCACAATGGACACTCATTAACAGACCCTTTTTCTCACCTCCATTTCCGAACCACCATTCTGTCTACCTCCTCCTGGTGTCAGACAAACAGACCCTGTGTGCCATCCCATAATACACCTGTGTATGCCTCTAGGTCCATACACACTCAGGTTAGTCATCCGTCAGTGCTGTTTTGTATCTTTGTGTGTGTGTGTGTGTGTATGTGTGTGTGTCTTAAATGTTATGTAATATACCCCCTTTTTCTACAAGCATACAATTAAAGGGAGCTTCAAAGGTTTTTTGGAAATTTGTTGATTCTAGATGTATATGTATTGAAAATGTGAAACATCTAAAGGCCATGTTGAGAAAAGAAATGGTTAAAGATTAAATGCTTAATTATATACTATATGGGTGACTAGGTAATGTTTATATAGCTACACACACAGAAGTAGTGTGTAATGCATGTATAACGGATGTGTAACTCTGCAACATAACAGGTATTTTAGCATGGAGTTGTAGAGGTTCTTAATGGAGTCCTGCAGTTCCTGCATAGCGTCTTTAATAGGATCCCACACAAATTCATTGGTGGTCTCCACAAGACAAAAGTAGAATTGGTTCTAGATAGCACTGAAAAAAAATAGTGGAACCCTTTTTGAGGTTATACTAAATGCTCTAACGTCTCTCTCGCTCTCTCCTGCAGGTATCCTGTCCGTGTTGTCTCTCTCATCTGAGTGCACGTCTCTGGCGTCTGAGCTGCCGAAGGTTTCCTACGTGAAGGCTATAGATATCTGGCTGATCGCCTGCCTGCTGTTCGGCTTCGCCTCGCTGGTGGAGTACGCCGTGGTGCAGGTGATGCTCAACAGCCCCAAGCTGGTGGAGGCGGAGAAAGCCCGCATGGCCACCAGAGAGAAGGCTGAGGGCAAAACTCCAGCCAAGACCAACACCGTGAACGGCACCGGCGGAACCCCACTGCATGTCAGTACACTGCAGGTCAGATGCACAAAGGGTAGCGGCTAGTCTTTATGCTACTTCTTTTTCTTACTATGCTGAAAAAAACCTATATAATAAGAATGTATTTATTAAATAATAAGCTGATTTTTTACATTATAGTATGTTCCCAACATCAAAATACTCTGTGAATCATTTAAGTGGCTGTTAACTTGTGGTTTTGAGTCTGCTAACTCTAACGAACTTATCCTGTGCAACAGAGAAAACTCTTCCTTTCTTTGGGTGCTCCTGATGAGCACCAGTTTCATCACAACGTTTTTGATGGTCTTTGCAATTGCACTTGAGGATACTTTCAACACTTCATTTTTTAAAGTATTTTTTACTAAGTTGAGTTTTTCTTTCCATAAAAGAACCTATGTTCTCAAACACATTAAGAGGCAAGAAATTCAAGTTTGTCAACTCTTGACAAGTTCAGCACAGCTGTTAACTGAAATCAATTTTAGTTGACTCTACCTCATAAAGCTGTCACCTAAGCAAGAGGAGCTACTTTGAAGAATCTAAAATATTAAACATTTTGGGTTTTTTTTAACACTATGTAATTCCAAATGTTTTCTTCATAGTTTGGATGACTTTTGACAGTGCAGAAATAAAAAAAAACAAAAGAGAAATAACAAAAATTAATTGTATATACTTTTATCTCATGCCTGGCAATGGACATGGTGCCAATAGATTTAAGTATGTATCTCTTCCAGACAGTCATATTATATTGGCTTAACCTCTCTAGAAGGACCAGACAAGCTATGTGTGTGCATTTGCCCATCAATCTTTGCAGTTTAAAGTATCTGAATTCAGTAGCTGAATTAGGAGAAAACTCGGTACCACTTTAAAATAAGACTACCGTTAATAATTAGGTTGTAAATGCCTTTAAATCATTAATAATCAGTTATAACACATGCGTAGAAAGGGAAACAATGACCTGTTGTTTGCCAAATAGTGAACCCACAGCCATCTATACTGTTGCCCTTTCTACGTATGTGTTATAACTGATTATTAATGATTTTTAAGGCATTTACAACCTAATTAGTAACCATTAGTAAACTTATTGTAAACCATTTATAAACCCTTTATAAAGGTAGTCTTATTTTAAAGTGGTACCGAAAACTCATATCTCTAGAAAAAATAAAATTACAGAAGAGAAAAAAATCTCCTTAACTTTCAGTTAACGTCATTTTGCATCATTTCTATTGGTCTATTCTTCATTGCTGAATTCTGACCTCATATAAAGAACATCTACAAGATTCCCATTCTGTCAAAAAATCTAAAAAAAACATTGTTGCGTGACAGTGATGATACGTTGTCAAAAATATTAACTTGAGCTCTTTTACGTAGTATTTACTTTATTTACGCTAATCTCATTTACTAAGATTAAACAGTTTAAACAGCAGTCACGCGCCGGCCGGCCCGTTCCAGACGACAGCATGGCTTTAACGGTGTGTCATCCTCTCCCGCTGCCTGTTTTAGAAGCAATTTAAACAAAGACGCGTGATTCCTGACAATTAGCGCAGACTGGAGGATCATGGGAGAATATGGCAGAGCTGGTAAACAGTGTGGAGTATATTTAGAGTCTCAGGGATGCTGTTCCTCCATCTCCGCTTCTGTTCTGTTGTGTGATGGATGATTCACAGTTCACAGTTCAGATGATGCTCAGCGTCCTTCACAGATATTCAGCAGTTACTGATAAACAAACAGTGGAGAAATGACCCTAAAATGAAGATTAAACACACTGTATATGTGCTGCTTTTACCCTTCTAGCAGGTCGTTTCTCATTATTAACACATATTTACAGAGAAACACATGTATCACATTTAGAGCAGAGTTGGAAACACCATTTCTACAGTATATTAGCTCTTATCGGTTGTTTCCTTGTAATATGGCTCTGAGAATAAATTCAATTTAGTAGGCTTACACTTATTTTATCACTGGTACTCCACACATGTGTGTAGTTGTGATAATTGTGATAAATAGGCAAGTTTAATGTTTAGTTTAATGATAATATGTAGACTAGAGAATAGTTCTATGCCGTCTAGCTATTGGTGATATGCAGATCAAATAAACTTGAAGATATATTTTTTCTGAATGAAACAGAAGAACAGAATTAACAGAATTCAAATTCAAACTAGCCTAACTAAAACAGTGCTAATTAATAGCCATATACTGTATTTGGTATTCAACATTGATGTGTTAGAGCTCCACTAGGCAGGATTGAGATTTTGTGCTCGTGGGCTCCCCCTACAGTTGTAGAGTGTAATAAATGTTTCAGGCGGATGAGTTTCTCTTTCTCGCTTTCTGGCTTTCACAGACATAATCAGTCTCGTTCCAGCTTCTGCCAGAGTGTCTGTATGTTTTAAATAATGAACCAGTAGTCCTTGTAGAACTGTTAGAACTAAAGGTCGGAAAGCAGGTCGCAGTTCTCGCGAGCGTTGGTTGCGGTCGCCTCGGAAAACTTACAGAGTCTGGTTTGAGCTCAGAGGAGCTCCGGCACAGACACGAGAGCACCGCTATTCCTCCTATTACACCTCAATGCAGCGCTGCAGTGAGTTTCAAGCTATAATTTTACTTCTTTAAAAAGATGAAAAATCAAGGAAATCATACCTAGTGGGGCTTTAAGTGTCAATTTACACAAATATTTAATACAACGAAAAATGTATGTTTATTCAGTTTTCTTTGCTATCAGTGAACTAGCTGTGCAAACTAGTGGTAAAATAAAGGCTGGCTAATGGTGCTGTGTAGGCTAGATAACTGTGTCTTAACTGTGTAACATTAGTGGTTTAATTTCCTATTTATCTTACTGTACTTCAGATAATCATCAATAGAAGCAGAAGCAATACAGCGGTCAGTCTGCAGTAAGCAGCACTAATGTTCTGGCCGGTTGTGTCCGAGTGTAGAGTGTAAATCATCACTCTGGCTGGGTTATTATTGTGAAGATGAAGCGTGGTAGTGTGTTATGTCTGGAGAAAGGCAGAGGCGGGCGGGGTGTGTGTGTGTATGAGGAGCTGAGTGACGGACAGGAGAAATGAGCTGAGTAATGCTCTATACCACTCTATTATACGCCCTAAATTAACCCCACAGGGAGGATCCAGCATGTATTTCCAGCACAGCTCAACATTCAGCCCAAACCCTCAGCTTTACAACAAAGAACACAAGAGTCTGCAGCTGTTTCACTGTTTTCACCAACCCTCACATTCGTCTACAGCTAATTAACCCTTTAAAATCGAGACATACTGTTGTCAATTTTGGCTTTTGATAGAAGCAAATGTAAGAAATCTCCATTTAATTCATGACACCATGTACAGTACCAGTCAAACATTTGGACACGCCTTGTCATTTATTGTGTTTTCTTTCTTTATATGTTTTTTTTTTTTACAAAGTAAATGTAATATTGAAGATTATATATTAAAGTTATACAGGAACACACATATATATATATAAATATTTCGTAAACAAAAAGTGTTAAAAAAAAACAGAATATGTTTTATAATTTAGATTTTCAACACATTCGTACCACATTCAGCTTTAAGGACAGATCTGCACACTCTTGGTATTTTAATCTCTGTGTCTTTGTGAGGAAGAGTCAACTGGAATAGTTTTCTCAGCATCTTGAAGGAGTTCCTGGAGGTGCTTAACAATAGTTGCTGCTTTTTCTTCATGCTGTGAAGCTCCGCCTCATCTCAAACCACCAATATTAGTTGGGTTCATAGGGTTGGTGTGGCACAGTGGATAACAGCACCCCTTGCCAGTAAGCTACCACATGATGTGGAAAACTATGGTTCAATTCCCGGTCTGGGGAACTATTCTGTGCTACACCAATAAGCCTACTTGGGCAAGACTCCTAACACTCTATTGGCCCACTTTTGTAATAGAAATAACATTGTAAGTCAAAATGAAGATGTAAAATGTTTAGGTCAGCACTTTTTTTTGTTTATTACAAAATTCCATGTAATACTTGAATATCACTCCACAATGAAGAAAACAGTCAGTTTTATGGGGCTTGTTACCTTACATTGGACTAGGACCCAGGTAGGCTGGCTTGGAATATCCCTCGGAACACCAAAATAGTCTGAATTGACACAATTTACATGTTTTTCCTAACAAACGTTCTGTCAGACAAACAAAAAGAAGTATTGGAACTCCTGCTCATTGTTTTTTCTGACATTAAGGGTATTAAAATGAGTTTATCCTGCTTTAGTTGTAGTATCTCTCTCTAATGTACAGGGGATTGGCTTTCTAGAAGATTTTAGAGCATTGCTGTGAGGATATGATTGCATTTATTGAAGTCAGAGTGTTGGTTAGATGATCACTACCCCAGATCTTCATCCCCAACTCCTCACCAACTCATCCCACCCAAAAGTATAAGATGAAACTCCATTATTCCAAGAACACAGCATCCTACACCTGCGATTATGCATGGTGCCAATAGGTTCATTTTTGTCTGCTATTTTATTGCTATTGCCTATTCTATTGGCAGTACTTCTCTACAGGGACTAAACGAGCTGTATCTTTGCATTTGCACATCTGTGTCAGCAATAGGTGCAACCTAAAAGTAGCTGAATGCATTCATTAGAAGGAGTGTCCACAAACATTTTTTAATTCATATAAGTTAAAACATGCTGTTGTTATCAGCGGTTGCTAAGGGTTAAATCATCTCCAGCAGCATCTCTCTTCCTCTCAGAGCTTCTCTTTGTCCACAGTAATTCCGGCGGCGCCTCCATGCAGTCTGTGTTTAAGTAAAGCAGCGTAGCAGAACGGCGCAGTATAAAACAGCGTAAATAGAACGGACGTGACTCCATATTCCATACACCATTCGGGTATTTCCTTTCTAAATAATATACAATAATGTACAATAATATACAGAGCGGATTACACAATCCTCTCCAAATGTATTGGAATGGTGAGGCCATTCCTTTTGTTTCTGCTGTAGACTAAAAGCATTTCAATTTGACATTAAATTATATTAAATATGAGACAAAATATGTACATTTCAGCTTTTATTTCCATCTGATGCACAGTTCAAAAGATAGCACCTTCTCTCTGAACCCACACATTTTTCTTGTGAGCTAAAGTAGTATACTATATGACTGTCAGGTGTGTTATGTTGTTCAAGTGTTTCCTGATATATTGATTATTCAAACAACATATAGGGCTGCATTCAGACAGGTGCTTTTCATTAGGGTAACGCTACCAACACTACTTAAACACAGCTCTCGCTGGGCATAAGGGGAATCCTACATGTGGGGCGGAAAGGCCAGAGAGAGAGAGAGACATATGAGTGGGAGCAAAGGGTGTTAATGAAAAAGACTTATAAGTATAGTACTAAGTCTTTTGGTTAAATATGGGTTTAATGGGTTTACAAACAGTGGTTGGTGACTCGCATCTGCTATCTGTTTGTTTGTTCCTGAGTCAGCCTCTTCCCGGGCTGGCATGGACAATCAATCAGAGCCATTAATCAAATATTGGCCATAGCCAGTACAACTGTTTGGAATGACCTGAAGAAGAAAGTCATCACTGGTCTACTAAGTAAAAGATGTTGAAAAGGTAGATGAAGGGAAACAGTAGTGGGGCAGGACGAAAGGAATCCCTATCTTTGGTTCGCAGAAGACTTAATGTACAAAAGTGGGAGATCATTCATCATGTAGCAAGATAATGACCCAAACGTGGAAAGTGGAAACTTTAGACTGACCTAATCAATCTACAAACTTAACCCTATAGGGGATGCATTTTACCCGTAAAGAGGAGACTGAAGGGAGTAACCCCCCAAAACACCAACTGAAAAAGGCTGCGGTGACTGTCTAATTCTGTCTGTGGACATGATTACATGTATACTATATAATGTGTTGCAAGATGCAAAATACCAATTTAATTTAATCAATGCATTGTTATCAGCTGATTTCACTAACATCCTTTTACTAACCTGCTAACCATGGTTATCTGGGATCAAAAAGTGGGACATATTTTAAATAATTCCCCCTTTTGGGAGAAGTCTGTTGTTGTATTTACTATCACAAACTGCCTTCAGGAACGGAGAAAAAAATAATAATATATGTATAATAATAAGGTCTACAGGGTTAAATTTTTCAATTTGCTAAATTTGCTATTTTCTCCTTCTCTCTCTCTCTTTCTCTCTCTCTCTCTCTCTCTCTCTCTCTTTCTCAGGTGAACGAGACCAGGTGTAAGAAGGTGTGTACGTCCAAGTCAGACTTGCGCTCCAATGATTTTAGCATTGTGGGATCTCTTCCACGGGACTTTGAGCTTTCAAACTTTGACTGCTATGGAAAGCCCATAGAGGTGGGAAGCGCTCTGGGAAAATCACAGGCCAAGAACAACAAGAAGCCGCCACCCCCAAAACCGGTCATCCCATCCGCCGCCAAGCGCATCGACCTTTACTCCCGCGCCCTCTTCCCCTTCTCCTTCCTCTTCTTTAACATCATCTACTGGTCTGTGTACTTGTGATCACAACCCAACACCAAACCCCAACACCAATTCCCAACCCCCAATGCCAACCACAACCCCTAACCCAACCACTAACTCAACCCTAATTCCAAACCCAAACCTATTCCCCAAACTCAGTTCCTAATTCTAACTGCAAACCATTCCCCAACCAATTCTCCAGCCTCACACCCAACCCTAACACCAAACCCAATCCTGACCCAAAACCCCAACCATAAATCTCAACCCTACCCCCAAACCCCAATTCCCAACCCCAACACTAACCCAGCCCAGTGCAGTCCATCCTTCACCCTTCCTTCTCCACATCTCTCCATCTCCAAACCTCAGGCATCAAATAGAACAGTTCTTTTCCCACTTCTGTACAGAGATTTAAAGAGAGAGATTAGATAAAGAGACTGAGAGACTTACAGACAGAATAACATCTATCTGTGCAATAGAAACATGATTATTATTATTATTATGTTATTATATATGTTATTTTGATGTACTGTAAATAGCAAAGGCCATGCTTATCTTTTGATTTAGTTATGAAAGGCTGTTTATCTCTAAATTAGTGACTTTATTTATTTTTAACCTTCTAAATGTCTGCACAAAGCAATTATTATCTTGCATGTGGAAAATGCATTATTATATGAATATTAATGATTATATATTATATTTAAAGGCTTCTAATATTTATTTTTTGAACTCTGGATCAGTTATTGAGTCTATAATGACGATAAATGCAATGATGATGATGATGATGATGATGATGGTGGCACGCTCGTTGGTGATGTACAAATAAGCACTGCCATAAGAACTGTATCTTTTGATGATCTTCCACTTACAAGCATTCACACGTATAAAGCCTGTGCTTGTGAAAATTTATCAACAAATAAAATGAATTAAATAAAAAAACTCCAAATGGCTTAATTAGGCCATGTACAACCTTTTGTCGTCTTTTCTTTCTGACCTGTTGTCAATTTGATTATCAAAATGTTTGAAAATTGAATATTTGTTATAAGTAATCAGCCATAACAAAAAAAAAAATCAGCTGAAGCTACTAAAGGTCATGATCTGGTTCCAGTGGCTCCTGTCAAGGGGTGGATATACAGTATTTGGCAGCAAGTGATTAGTCAGTTCTTCTGGGTCAGAACATCTCCAAAACATCAGGCAGGCCTTATGGGGTGTTCCAAGGAAGAACAACTGGTGGTTTTACGTCACAGCTTACAGGACTTATAGGATCTGCTGTAATGTTAGTCTTGGTACCAGATGTTAGAGGTCTGTGGAAGGTCTGGTTAAGTTAATGCCATGGCTGGTCAGAGCTGTTTTGGCAACGTTAATATACTGAAATGGCAAAATTCATGGAAAATAAACTCCTTTTTTTTATCCTATGACTTTTGCCATGTCTCATAGCTGTAAAAAAAACACTGCACTGACATGTGGGATGTGTGGGCGTGGGTCTCTTGCATTGAGTGTGGATAGTCAGTCACGATCATTACCACCTACACGTGACCCTGTCGGACATCACTCCAACATTCTTGTTGCTACACAGGTGGAATCCTATCATGGTAGCATTGTTGAGTAGCCAGAGCATTTGGAGGAAAGCGCAGTGACCCAGGTCAGACACATCAGCTAACAGATGACTGTGCCAGCATTACCTTGCACCAATGCACTAAGCAAGGTACATGAAGACTTGGATGGGCTGAAAGAGTTTGGTGTGGAAGAGTTTGACTGGCTTGCACAGAGTCCTGAAGTCAATCTGATGAATTCTAGCAGAGACAGCGAGCCAGGCCTTCTCATCTAACATCAGTGTCTGACCACTAAGCCTTATGAAAAGGCTTAAGAGTTTAAGCTGTCATACCTGTAAAAGGTGGGATGACATCATATCAAACTATATGGATTAGGAATGGGATGTCGCTTAAGTTCATTTGTGTGCAAAGGAAGATGAGCCAATACATTTGGCAATGTAATGTATGATGATTTTAATATTTTAAAGGAGAATGCAGGTGTGGAATTGATTTTGCTGTAGTGAAACGTGATAAAGATTACTTACCTTTGTTAAATAGCCCACTTCTGCTCTCCTGCAGCTGTCTGAGAATAATTTAATTTTGTGCTTTTTTGCCCAGCACTCTTTGCAAAGGGCACTTCGGGGCATCCACTTGCCCCTGAAGAAAAATTGTTTTTTACACCCTTATCCAGACTCAAAGTAGCTCCACACCTCGTTGGTAAAATCTGGAGAGCTCTGACATTTAAAATGAGGCATTAATAATTTAAAAGTGCACAAGAAGCTTATTAAAACGACTGTTTACCACCCATAGCTTTAGCTAAAGCTCTGGGCGCTGCCATCACTGTACTGATAATGACTTTAACTTAAGATGGTGTCGCCGAGAGATTTTTTTCAGAGTTTTTAATAAGCTTCTATTGCACTTTTAAAGTTATTAATGCCTCGTTTTAAATGTCAGGGCTCTCCAGATTCTAACAATGAGGTGTGGAGCTACTTTGAGCCGTTTGGATAATGGTGTAAAAAGTGATTATCACAAAATTACTGGATCTCAGAAAGCTGCAGGAGATCAGAGGTGATCTACAGTACTGAACAAATATGAGTATACTTTATAATGTTTTACTATATCACAAGTTAATTTTACACCAGTGTTATCCTTTAAGTCATTTATGAGGGCCAAAAGGCACAGCATTCTTATAATAGCCATAACAATAATAATGTTTAGCAGGTTTTTAGAAGGCTTTCAAATCCATAATATAGAAGTTAATAATCAGGATGTCAACAACCATGTCCAACAACAGATACCACAACAACAATGCTATCAGCATCTTTCCAGCTTAAGCTGCACTGAGGAAGTGTCCCTCCTGGGTAACTAGAATGTGTGCCGTTGGCTTGCTCTCTGTGTGTTTAAGTGTGTGTGTGTGTGTGTGTGTGTGTGTGTGCGTGTGCGCCAGGGTCTCTGATACCAGCTCTGATTCTACAGTGAAATAAACACAGCCACATTGACCTCTGAGTGTCTTTGCATACGGGGGAATATGAAATCTGTCAAAAGCTTAATGAAGCATGCTAAATGGAGGCCTCCCCTGACACACACACACACACACACATCCTCCAGCACAATAAATAAGGCACATCAGTGATCAGGGCAGCGTTTGTTTGGATAGGCCCGACAGCGCTGTTATAGGCTGCACTGTTCATATATACGATTATTTTAGGCTGTTATTTTAGACACACACACACACATAACGCACCCCCACACACAGCACACACACATACATACACAGCACACGGCTAGCCTCCAGTTGCCATAGCAACAGATATGGAGACGGCTACTGCGTGGTTATACTGGGAAGTTTGGCGCTTTCATGGTGGGAGAGCAGACTGTCTGGATATGAACACTCCAACACTGCACACATCAGTTACAGCTTGAAAACATCGGAACTTGCACAGTATATGTAGTGAGGTGTTATCTTGTGAGTGAGGTTGATTGGACATGGTCAGTGGGTTTATGGTAAGGCCAGCTTGATTATAGGAGCTGGAGGGAGGTCTGATAGTGAGATGGATGTCAGATGGATGGGGCGTTCCATTACTTAGTAATTAATGTTAAAATATGGATATTTAATGTTCCATCCCGATACAGTGAAACGTGTATCGGAAAACCGCCATAAAAGGCTAATATTAGCAGTGAAGTTGAGGCATACCTATTTGAGAATGTAACAATTAAGCAAAATAATAGTTTAAACATTTTGATCATTTCTATACTGAAAAATTTGCTAATTTTCTTATGACAGAACAATATCACATGTTGTAGTACTCAAGACACAATTTTTCAACCTTTAAACTCCAGATGAAACCCTTTTAAATGTGCTTTGGCTACATCTTCAGCATCAGCTCACCAACCAATCAGCACACAGTATCAGTAATTCTGTTTACTGCAAAAAAATGAAAACATTTACATGAAAAAAACACAACTTAATTCTGCTTTCTAGAATTAAAGGAATATACTGGGCAAGTAGTTTGTGCTCTCTATAAACCAGCTCTGGCATTACCACCCACGGTGGACAGCACCCACTTTGGGAGGTTGTGATGGTGACTGGCGTCTTCTGGCTAGACTTGTCCATGTGAACACTGACTAGCAGCAAGTGACTCTGGCAGGAATCACATCTACATTTAATGCAGGAGACCACACCCACATATCCCACACGTCAGTGCAGTGTTCCAAAAATCATGGGACATGATACTAGCTCCTGCCCCATGATTTTGTCACTGTATTTAGTTATTTCCAAGGATGTTATGTCATTAACTTATATACTGATAAAAAGACTAAAGATTAACAGTCAATAGTCAACAATAAATTCAGTAGCCATTAAAAGCATTAGCATTATTGAGTCTACAGATGTTTATATGTTCTTAGAGAGTTCTGCTCTGAGAGTTCTGCAGGAACAGCGGGGCCACTTTTACCCCTGGTTCAGTCTAAACCCGGGCCTGTCCGAGTTTGGGAACTTAATGCTGCACTCCAGAGCCCTCTAGGGGCCCAGTGCATTACATTCCTCACCAGAGAGTTTATTCTATATTAGTAACAATATAACACATTTATAACAGCAAACTCTGTATTTAGTGATGTATTTAGCATTAGACAGGACAGGAACTATGCATATTATATTTACTTTTAATCTATACAAAATCTGTCTTTTTTATCTTCTACTTTTAATTCAGTTCTAGAACTAATTTAGTCTGGTAGTTTTTATTTTATTTCTATCTTTAATTCTATTTCACTTGTACTATTATTTTTAATTATATTTGTATTTTATTCATTGTGTTTTTTATATATACTTTTTTATAATTTTATGCCTACTTTAACATATTTATTTATTAATATGTTTTTTGTTTTTTTTTGTAGGCTCTCGGCTACTTCGTAAACTAGTGTATACCCTTAACATGACTTAAACCTAGTTAGAGTTAAATAAGAATAATTATGATGATGATAATAACGATGATGATAACAATGATGATGATTGTCACGTCTTGGCCTCGTCTCGTGTCTCTGTGTGTCTTCCCCACGTGATCTGTGCTCCCCTGTGTCTCCCGTCTCAGTACTTTTCCACCTGTTTCTCATTTGTAGCTCCGCCCCTTCCCCAGGTGTTTCCTATTCTTGTGTGTTACATGTTACTATAAATAGCACTCCTCTGCCACTTTGTCTCCGTCGGTCTTTGCACCTTCCAATGTTGTTTTGTCTCTCTCAGTGTTATCAGTCCTCTTAGCGTTTCTCTGTTCTCTGTTTTTGCCATATATATATAGTCTATTTCCTTGTTTATTTCTTAGTGTTTTGCTTCTTGTTGTTTCCCTTGTATATATATATATCCCTGCCCTGTTTAGTTTTGGTTATTTCTTGGTTATTTTTGGTAGTTTCTAGTTTCTTGTTTATTCCTTGTTTATGTTCTTAGCTTTGTTTGTTTCTTTGTTTATTTACTCCCTGTTTGTATATATATATATATATATATATATATATATATATATATATATATATATATATATTTAGTACTTCTTGTTTGTTTAGTTTATGTTCACTAGTTCCTCTCGTTTGTTTTGGTTTACTTTATTATTACGTGTTCTTTGTTATTTGTTTATCTTTGTTATTTATATATATATATTTATATATTATATATATATATATTATATATATATATTTATATATATATATTTATATATTTATATATATATATATATATATATATATATATATATATATATATTAAATTATTCGTTTCGCCTGCCTACCTTGTGTCCGCCTCCTCGTCTCCCTGCCTGGGTTTTCCTGACAATGATGATAACGATGATGATGATGATGATGATGATGATAATGATGATGAGGATGATGATGATAGATTCCAAATTTAAGTAATTATACATAACAATAATCCCATCTCTTGTGTGTATATTTATGCAGCTATCTATATGCAGCAATAATGTATTTAATATATATTAGAATTAAGCCAGTAGGGGGGCTCCGAATTATTCAGCATTCTAAGAGGGTTTTTTCACACCCACCTGTAGTTCGTTTCTAAACGCACCAAAATGTGCATCATTAAACCACACGCCGAGGCTGTGTTCTCTGGTCAGAGTAAATAGAAATATACGAAAAAAGTAAATAGAGCGAGAAGATTCTGTGTTCCAGTGCGTATATCTGTGCTTCAACACTGAACACTGCGCTTTCAAACACAGTATTTGACTTGCAGCGCAGATGCAAACATAGTAAACCGTGTCATGCGGCTGTGAGCAGTAAACGCAGCGATTAGTAGATCGCTGGTTCGAGTCCCGATCATGCAGTTTGCCATCAGCTGCCGGAGCCCCAAGAGAGCACAACTGGCCTTGCACTCTCTGGGTTTTGTAGATGGCACTCTCTCCCCTCATCACTCCAAGGGGTGATGTCGATCAGCATAAGGCGTCTGTGAGCTGATGTATCGGATCCGGGTCGCTGCACTTTCCTCCGTGTGCAGTAGCATTTTGAAGAGGGGGCGTGTGTTAGTCATTACCCTACTTGTGTTGAGGCATCACTAGCGATGGGGGATATTCAGCTGACTAGCAGCTGAATGGGTGGGACAAATGGCTAGATAAATTGGGAGAAAAATAGGAGAAATTTTTGAAATTAAAATAAAATAATAAATAATAATAAATAATTTAGCAAGTAGTAGTATCTATAATAAAAATATATATATAATAATATACAATATACTGTAATATGTTTCATATGTATTATACTGTGTATACTATTCACAAACATATGTGTGATAATATGTAATAATATTTGGTCTATAGGTTAGAACAGTTTCTTCCTCGAGTCCTTAAGTTCTTAAACTGTATGAAAACAAGCACTGCCTCACACACGCACACCCACACACACACTGTTTTGAGCAGCTGGTCCAGCACCCTGCTGGTCGTCCCCCGCGCTGGTCACTACAGTGTAACCTATATCACACTCCGTCCGGCTAATGCGAGCTGACCGTTGGAGGGGCTGAACAGCGGCTCCCGTTGGGATGGAGGTGGTGGGCTGGGGTTGCCGGAGGTGGCAGGGATGGCGGCTGGCATTAGAGACGGCGTCTGAGGTGCAGCCTGTGCCCCTGCCTGCTCTTCACGGCTGGGCTGGCGGATATAAGAGAGGGCTGGGGTATGTTATGTGTGGAAACTGATGATGAGGGGCTCAGAAACACACAGATAGGATGATACACTGCAGTTTGATATGGACACACTCGACCTGCCACAAGTTTTGGGACGCCTTTAAATTTCCTAGTCTTTTAAGGGAAATGAGAACTTTATTTATTGTTGGTTTCCTTTTCAGAAATGTAATATAACTATTTATATATGAGAATGACATATGAAATATATGGTCAAATAAAGTAAAACATATATACATGTATGACATACAGTATATGAAGCCTATTCAAAATTGGAACAATTTCATATATTGACATATACAGCTCTGGAAAAAAAATTAAGAGACCACTTCAGTTTCTAAATCAGTTTCTCTGATTTTGCTATTTATAGGTATGTGTTTGAGTAAAATGAACATTGCTGTTTTATTTTATAAACTACGGACAACATTTCTTCCAAATTCCAAATAAAAATATTGTCATTTAGAGCATTTATTTGCAGAAAATGAGAAATGGCTGAAATAACAAAAAAAATGCAGAGCTTTCAAACAATTTAAAGAAAACAAGTTTATATTCATAAAGTTTCAAAATCCCTGTTTTTTAATCACAGTTTTCATGCATCTTGGCATGTTCTTCTCCACCAGTCTTACACACTGCTTTTGGATAACTTTATGCAACTGCTGGCGCAAAAATCCAAGCATATCAGCTTGGTTGATGACTGTGATCATCTTTCTTCTTCTTGATTACATGATAGAAATTTTCAATTTGGTAAAATCAAAGCAAGTCATAATTTTTAAGTGACCTTTTTGTAACAAAGCTGTATGCCTGGCCTAAAAATATTTAAGGTTATGTGTGTAAAAACGTCTTAATGACATATATATCTCATATGTTTAGACCATACATTAGTTTTTTATGTTTATATTACATTTTTAATATATACCATGTATACTGTATAGTGGTATACATAAAGAGAGATTCCTAGAGAGCAACATATATTTAAACAAAAAAGGCTCTTGTGTCTGCTTATCTCATACATACAGCACTTACAAGCACTAGGTGGATGAAACCAGTTATACCATTAAGGGTAAACAGCCGTAAGTGATTCATTATGTATTAAACTATAGAACTATTGCAGCTGTGTAATTATTCAGGTATATATTTTACACTTAAGGAAAAAAGCTACTGGTCTATAGTAAAGAAATTATGAGTTTCCAAAGAATTTCCTTTGTCCATCAAAATTTCATCAATATAACTAGAAAAAGACACAGAAACAGAAAACTCTGTAACTATTAAAACTATATATATATATATATATATATATATATATATATATATATATATATATATATATTTTTTTTTTTTTTATTTTATTTTTTTTTTAAAGAAATTACAGTTGAAGCCAGAAAATGGTGAGTACTGTTTCCTACACCATCAAAAGACTTTTGGAAATCTGGAGAAAACAGGGCAAGAAGACATGGCAACGCCTTTAGCTCAGCTTAACACTGGACTGAGTATCAGTTACAGCAGTGAAGAGAAGAATTAGAGGTCAGACAGGTGAAGTGCAGTAATAAAATCATTGCTAGGATGAAAATAATCTAAAAAATCAACTTGTCTGGGACATGCAGCACTGCTACTGCACTAAAACAAAATAGTAGATATAGGGATGTTCTAAAACCTTTGACTGGTTGTGTAAAAATATACTGTCAACTAAATTCCTGGATACCTAAATCCCAGGTGTGTCTCCACCAGATTGCACCACTTCCTTGGCCTGTCCAGTAGACAATTCCCTGATTACATGATCAAAATTCCTTTTTGATGATAACCTTTCTTTTATTTCAAGTTTAAAATCTGTATTTTTAAATTAAGGTCTAGAACTAATGGTTCTTATGGTTCTCTGCTGCTTTTGTCTGATTTTTGACTGTTCCACACAGATCAGTCTTGATTTTCAGAGGCAGATAATAAATGTGTGTTATATGTGCTGAGTTGTTTGATAATGTTTGGTGTTTTATTCATATATAAAAACAGTAAAAGCTTCAGTATAATAGACTCCAGAGTTTAACCTTTAACTGATTGTTCTCAGAGTGACTCATCTCCTCTCATAGCGCTCACTAATGCACTGATCTATTATCACATATTCACCATATTCACAACACACACACGTACACACACACACGTATCCCAGGCCCATTAGACCAATGGTGGGTAAAGGCACATCATGGCGCTGAGGATCCTCCTCCTTCCCCCGGCTCTGATGTTGAAGATGGCACTACCCTGCTGGAGATGATATTAATGAACTCTTTGATCTGTGCTCATCTCCAGGCTGTGACCGTGTTCCCTAATCAGATCTGCTGCTCCAGCTTCTTCTAATGCTGACGTTATTGGACTGAAACTTTCGCAAGAGTGTGTTACTGAAATTACAGCAATTTTTTATTTATCTGCTTTCATTTGATTGTTACAGTCTTGGTCTTGCCTTGTTATTTATGTGATATGCTGATAAGCTGTTTACAGTAAGATTGCACTTTACCTAAATGTGTTTTTATTTACCATTTTAAACCAGTCTTATCAGATTAAAATCTGTTTAAAATTTGGAATTTAAAATATTTTTTTGTTTAATGCTGTATTTGAAAATGGTTAGATTGTTTGTTTGTACTCAATTAACATGAAAAGAATCGTGATAAAATCGTTATTGTGATCCTGAAGAATCTATTTTTTTGCCATATCGCTTACCCCTACTGGAGGGCCTTTCCACCTTCATCACTGGTCATTTTCTAGTAGATGTTTCTCATAAAGTGGCCAGTAGTTGTGGAAGCACAAGGTAGGTGTTTCTAACTAAGTTTACAGTGAAGGAAAGCACTGGGTAGGTGTCATGTCATGTAGAGTAGATGCCAATGTTTTTTTTCTTGGGCAGTTACAGCACTAGATTATTAACAACAGGGTTTCAGATTCAATACCCAAGTTTTCTAAGATGTTAGACCCTTTATCTAGACCCTTAGCCCTCCATGTTCCCCTCTGATGCCCAACAGAACCTGTACCCTAAGACAGTTTTTGCTTACTAGATGAAAATGAAGAAAATAAAAAAGACCACACTCTATATACCACCCTAGTCCTGGGCACATATTGAATTTACTGTCTATTTTTTTTACCTATGCATGCATCCATATACGCACACATAGACAATTGTGCGTACCCTCATGTAGAACATGTGCCCAGAGTGGTGGGCAGCCATTGTTGCAGTGACCAGGGTACAGTGAGGATTAAGGGCTTTGCTCAAGGTCCCAACTGTGGTGGTCGCCCAATCTGGATATCGAAGCCACAATCATGCCATGTTGTTGATGGCACTTTTACTAATTCTTACTAATTCTATCTGTACATTGTAAATTTTGGTTTGTTTTTCATGTATTATAGTTTATATTGCTAATACTTTCCTCTGCTTCTGTGTGCTTTGCTATCAATATAACAGCTGCTAAAATATTGTAAATATTAGTCCCCACTGTGGGACTGAAAATCGTATTGTATCGTGTCTTGTCTTGTCTTGTCTTGTCTTGACTTTTCGTATCACAGTTCAGTCTCTAGACTGGATTGCAAGAAAGTTGTTTCTAATAAAGTGGCCAGTGTGGGGAGGTGAAAGTCAGAGCTTTACAAATAGAAAAAAGAATATAGAAAATATTCTTTATTTGACTTTTGATGAAACACTATACAGCACTGTTTCTCAATTCGGGTCATGGAGACACCCTGCCCTGCACATTTTAGTGTTTTACCAGCTATAATTCCACCCCCTGATGAGAACTGATTGAGAAACACTGCTATTTAGAGCCATTTCTGAAAGGAAACTAGTGTTCATTATATAGGAACAAGCAGTTTTACACCCAAATAACCAGTTAAGCATTTCAATGATTTAATAAATTGTGAAGGATTTAGTGTATGAAGAACCACTTTGTTAAAGGTAAGAGTGCAGTTGCAGAAAGCATTATTGCTTCTGAAAAATAGCAAACATGTTAATCAAATACATATATTCTTTATATTTGCAATATTGTAATTCCCCTCATTAAATAAAAAACATAATTAAAAAATAACTCTATTGTTGTGCTTGCCTAGTATTGAGTTTGCCTTACTAGAAATCACATTTGAGAAAATATAATCAGTCATGTTCCCAGTCAGATAAGTGTCACTGGAGCTACAGTGCAGGTGAAATTCATCAACACTGCATATTTAACCTGCAATTCAGAGAGTTTTGCAGCACCACAGATGTATTACATTTAGGTCATGAGAGAAAGGAATACAGTAAATCCTATTGATCTGAGGAGATAAAACAAATCAGCAGCTTGTCTCTCTCTTTCTCTCTCAGGTTTAGACTGCCTACTTCTCACCTCCCATTAAAGAAAACATCCCGCCATTCTTTTACCATTAATTATTTACTTTTCTATTTTCTCACTTTTCTTGGACTTGGTTGAAGCTTTCAAGCGATGCTCTGTCCTCTGGCTTCCAGCAGCAGTTTAGCTTTAGCTCCATTGTTTTACAGTACCATTTCTTTACTGGGGCACTGATTTAACATTTATGCAAAGTGAGACATGTGGTGGAGTCAGGGAATGTTTTAACTTTGTTTTTTTTTATAGAATTGTGTAATCTCAGCATTGGTTACCTAAACTCAGACAGAGAAAACGATTAATAAATGATTTCTTAGATGATACAATCTCTTCAACCTCTGTTTTGCTTTAGAGATTTGCAGAGCTCTGTCCATGGTGCTGAAATATGCTGAGGGACTTGCAGTTCAGGGAGACCCAACAAAGTCCTTTAGGGGGAAAGTGGGTGTATATGGAGAAATTGGGTTATTGGGGATAAGGGTGGAGGAGTGAGGATGATGGTGTGTTTAGAAAGATGGTGTATGGAAAGATATATACTGTGATTTGAAGACGTAAGTGCTGTGGTAAATGATTGGGAAAACAGTGGTGGATGGAGTGAGATGGTTGTTTTGGTAAGGTTAAGGTTAAGGGATTAGGGTGAAGGATGGAGGAAGTGGAAAATGCTTTAGGAAGATGATAGTGAATGAGGGTGGATTCTGGTGTGCATTGAAGGATGGAGAGTAGAGGAAGGTGGTTGGAGGAGTAAAGGTGGATCATGGACTAACACGGAAAGACAGTGTGTATAGGATTGGGTGGAGGTATTTTGGAATGGGATGCAAGGATAAGGGTGAAGGGTTGAGTTGGCAGTTGAATAGAGATAAGGTGGATGTATTACAGTGAAAGATTGAGTGGGTGGAGTGATTAGGAGATGTTAAAGGTAAATGTGAATGATAAAGCGTGTTAATGTTATAGAAATGAGGCTGAAGTGATCAGAGGATGTAGATGTGGGTGGGAAGGTGTGTGAAGGGATTATGTTGGTGTGTCTGGAGCATAAATATTTGGGTGGAGAAGGGAGTGGGTGAATTGATACGGTTGTGAGGGTGGAGTTCATGGAGGAAAGTATATATAATAAAGAATTAAAGGTGTAGAAAACAGGGGTGTGGATGGAGGATGGAGAGATGTGGGAGGATAAAAGGATGTGTTCAAATGGTTCAAGAAAGTAGGGATGTAAGTTGAGGCTGATGTCTAACTAAAAAACTGGGATATTGATGAATCATAGAGGTTTTGTGGGTGGAGTAAAAAAGGTGGAGAATGAATTGAGTGGATTGAAAATGATATATATGGGTGGAGGTTATAGAGGGATTCATAATATAAAGATTAGTGGGTGTGGAAAACAGCATTTTGGTTGGAGTATAAAGACATGCAGGTGGAGGAATGCGTTACAGACCGACGTGGGCGGAGCATGGAAGAATGTGGGTAAAGAAATAAAGGTATATGTGGGTGGAGTTCACGTAAAATGCATAAATTGGTGGGTGTGGAAAACAGCGATGTGGGTAGAGCGATGTGTTGCGATTGGAGAATAACGGAGGGATGTGGGTGGGGCAGATCCTGGATGTGGGAGGGGCTTGTCGTCTCCGGAGCGCGCGCTACTCGCTCTTCCTTGGTAGAGGAGGTATCGGCTCATAGGAGGAGAGAGAGTAGCATCGCGAGGCAGCATCAGAAAGAGAGTCAGCGCGCGAGCCTGAGGAGCTACGGAGCATCTCCACCACCCTCACCCTCACCACCTCCTCCTCCATCCACCCGCACCACCACCACCACCTCCACCCCAGAGCTGCTCCTCGCGCCTTCAGCATGCAGCGGATTTAACGGGCGGAGTTTTGCGCGCGTTCTCCTTCCTGCAGGGTGGATGAGCGCACGAGCACACGGAGATGCAACAGATAAAGAGCCTCGCGCCGCTGCCGCTGCTGCTGTTCCACGCGCTCCTCTGGGGGTCGGCGCTCGGGGGGTCTCCCAGTGTGCAGATAGGTACGTGTGTGTGTTCGGGTCCAGAGCGCGCGCACACGTGCACGCTTCAGCGGATGGCGATCCGGTTACACATCGTATCTTTTGGTTTCTTCCGTGTGTTTTACGAGGATTTAAACGACGCTGTATGTATGTGTGTGTGTATGTGTGTGTGTGTGTGTGTGTGTGCGTGCACCACAGGGGGCTTGTTTCCCAGAGGAGCGGATCAGGAGTACAGCGCGTTCCGGATAGGCATGGTCCAGTTCGCCACCAATGAGTTCAGACTCACTCCGCACATCGATAACCTGGAGGTGGCGAACAGCTTCGCCGTGACCAACTGCTGTAAGTGCGCTTTACCTTCCTCCCACCCAGTCTCTCCGTTTAAACTGGGCTAGAGAAGTGTGTGTGCGCGCGTGCGTTCTGCTGGTTGACATCAATATTGAAGTTCTATAAGCCTTTTATTGATAAGTTGGTTTTGCACTGATTTCCCACAAGAGTTTCCACTTTGGTAGACTGGCGAGATGAGATACGAGGTTTTGGGTAAAGCTGGAGAGGAGGACGCAGTACGGTCTCTGGTGATGTTGCTTTGCTTTGAAGGTTTGGGTAAAGCTGATCATATGGCATGGTAGGGATATATACAATATATAGGGAAATCAATATTGGTATTGGAAAAAAAATGCATATAACTGGGAATGTGAAATGTGAAAAATGTATATAATTGGAAAAGCTATATATATATATATATATATATATATATATATATATATATATATATATATATATATATACAGTAACTGAAAAGAAAACTATCTACAGAGAAGTCTTTTATTCATGGCCACTCCCCGGCTCCACAATAAGAAAACCTATGTACCTAAAAAAAAAAGCTTTAGGAAATGATGTAAATATGGACTATATTTATATATATTAGGCCAATTTAAATACCTGGAAATGCTATAGGGAATTCCACATACTTGAAACATCTGCAGTTTAGGAAGCTCTATACAGTATACCTGCAAAAACTACAGAAAAATACATATACTTAGAAAGTCTACAGACTTTGAAAAGCTTTCAGGAAATCTATATAATTGGAAAAAAATAGTGAAAAACCTGTATACATAAAACAGCTGTAGGTATTTGGATAGCAAGATGTTTTCTGGAAAAGCTACAGAAAAAAAGAAAAATAGAAAAAGCTGTATAAAAATCTTGAGTATCTAGAGACTATTGTATACTTGAAACATACATAATGCTAATGCTGTATTTAGGGTTAATGCCAGCTAAACTGCTCTTGATATGTATCAGTTCACCCTGTTCATCTCTCTGTGTCTCACCCCTGTCTCACGACTCTTTTCCTCCTGAGCGTTGGCATCAATCTTCAGGCAGCTTATGACCGCTGGCACTGCCCAGCCAACACGCCAGATTCCCTTCTTTCATCATTCTCAGTGCTTATCAACAGGTCTATGTACATTATGAAGATTTGAAGCTGATCAATATGTGAAGCTGGTGTTTTTTTTTTATTATTCCCCTCCGGCTGCTTCTCACCGTGCTCTGAGCTCCTGCTGAGCTGCAGCTTTTGATGGAGAACACTCGGCCAGATCAGGCGTAGCATCTGCTGCGAGGCTTTAGAGCTGGTGGGGTTGGTGTGATGGGTGTAGTCCAGATTTCTATAGTGTAGTAATCTAATCTATAGTGAGTAAGTGAACTAATTAGAAGAAAAGCAAATATGATGGATAACTGGGGTGGGACCAAACATCACTAACGCGATATATTGTATCGCTTTTATTTGCCATACATTATCAATATGTAGCATCAAATATGCTTAACACATGTATATATCTATTGATGCTGATGCTGATGCCAATGACGATATAGACATTTCTAGCTAGACACTTTAGAACTTGAAAAAATAAGAACTTGCTTAAATCAATAGATTTTGAAGTAGCATGACCAGTGTCGGCCAATCGCTTGATCCTTTTCCGGCATATAATAAATACATCAGCAAATATAATTTTGAAATATTGGTCATATCGATCCATGGTGATGATTTGATACCAGTATTGTTCCTAGTATTGTAGAGAATTGTTTTGCGATATATTGAGTATCACAGAATCAAGTGATATAATCATCCTCATCATGGGCAACATACTGTGATAATATTGTATTGTGAAATGCCATGTGATTCCAACCCCTTTTGCATATTATCACAATATCATTTCAATATCATTTATTCTATAAACTATGGACAACATTTCTCCCAAATTTCAAATAAAAACATTGTCATTTAGAGTATTAATATGCAGAAAATGAGAAATGGCTGAATTAACAAAATAGATGCAGAGCTTTTAGACCTCAAATAATGCAAAAAAAAAAAGTTCATATTCATCAATATTTGGTGGAATAACCCTGGTTTAGTTTTCATGCATCTTGGCATGTTCTCCTCCACCAGTCTTACACACTGCTTGTGGATGACTTTATGCCACTCCTGGTGCAAAAACTGAAGCAGTTCAGCTTGGTTTGATGGATCGTGATTATCCATCTTCCTCTTGAATATATTCCAGAGGTTTTCAATTTGCTAAAATTAAAGATACTCATAATTTTTAAGTGGTCTCTTATTTTTTTTCCAGAGCTCTATATGCATATAAATTTATATATGTTAAATACCTATTTGTTTATCATTAAACATTCTTAGATATTAATACATTGTCCAATAAACAAATACAAAAATAGTTTTCAAGACAGGCCTACCTGTTTCGGATAACAATTTAATAAAAACGCAAGCCAATATTAAAGATAGAAATCTCACTTTATATTAATTTTCTTTGTCTACAATCATAGATGTGTTGTATGCATATGCTGTATACATAAATATAGACCAATGCAATGCTTCAGGTCTTTAAGCTGGTACTGAATCAATAGGCACAGATACAGATGAATCAATAGATACAATAATTCTGCCTGTTCGGATTGCTTCATCGCTAACCAGAGCCACGCTTCATCATCTCCCCGGGGGGCTGTAAACGAGAGCAGGATGTGAGGATTTTCTCCTGTATGAAACCTCTAGATGGCACTGCGCTTTTACAGCTGTAAAAGCTCTCCGGTCGGCTGGCAGCAGCTGGGCAGCAACAGTCCAGATGTTTAGTCTGTAGGATTCACAGTTTGTGCTGAAAAGGAGGAAGTTAGATATAAGAGGAATAAAGGTTTCTGCTGCAGGAGAACTGTTGGAAGGACAGGGACTGAAATACCTCTGGAGGTGTAGTTTAGGTGTGTGGTGTTGAACATGGCATTTCCACAGAGGTTAAATGATCATTTGTGTTCTGTAGAGTGGACAGAGCTTTCTAATGGAGATGTGTTTCAGCCGCAGCTCTCCTGAGCTGATATTTCTCCGTGTTGCTGTGGAAAGGTTAGATTCAGAACAGTCTCATTACTGAGATATGACAGCCGTCCTCCTCCAGAGGAGATAACGAGAACCCTACTGGGTGCCGGTCTATGGGTTTTATAATGAAGAGGGAAAACTATAGGCTGTCTGCATCCTGCCTATGCACATTTAGAAGATATATATGTAAGTGTGTGTGGGTGTGTTTTATTTCTATATATACAATACTGATCAAAAGTTTTAGAACACTCCCATTTTTTCCCTTTTTTTTCTATTTTACAGATTTCAGGTCCAATCAATAACTGGAAATGGTACAAAACCCAGGAAAATGAACTAAAAGTATTGTAAAAAAAAAAAAAAAAAAAACTAAAAAAAAAGCTAGTATGTTCTAAAAGTATATTGTAAAACAATCTAAAAAGTTTTTAGCAAACATTTCTTTGGTTAACAAGCTTACAGCAATAGCAATGGAAATAAACTAAGCTTTGGGAATGGATATATAAAAAATGGATTAATTTCCAAAGCCTTTGTTTGTAGTAAAGCAGTATTGCAGCATTTACACAATACACATTGTATTTATCTTTTCATTATAATAACTAGAAACACAGAAACACAAAACTATTAAACATCTACTAAGGCCTTTAATTTAAAGAAATTGCACACAAAGCCAGAGAGATGTGAATACTGTTTCCTAAACATGTAAAATACTCTTGGAAACTAAAGAAATCTGGTACAGGAAAAGTCATGTCTGGCTGACCCACATGGCAACACCTTTAGCTCAGTTTCAGCAGTGATGATTTGATCACAGTTTTCATGCATCTTGGCAGGTTCTCCTCCACCAGTCTTACACACTGCTTTTGTGCCACTCCTACATAAATGCCTGTGATAATCCATTTTCCTCTTGATTATATTCCAAAGGTTTTTAGTTTGGTAAAATCAAAGAAACAGAAGAAAAACATGATATAGCTTTTTCATTGAGCATATTATGAGGCTAACATCCTGTTTCTGTATCAGTCTCTTCAGTAAGGATTATGACAGCTTTTTATATGATGTGAGCGTATTTCCCCTCATTTTCTTTATACAGTTGGAACAGATGAGCTGTTTTATGTAGGATTTAATGCCTGGCATCACCCTGTTCCATCACTCTCTGTGGACCAATGGCCTGGTTTCATATATAAAAGTATTAAATTAAGCACTATGGCATCAGAAACCCAGTTTTAGCCTAAAAAAGCACATTTAAAGGCCTGATTAGCTGATCACAGGTCTAAACTGGCCATATGCCTTATAAGTGTGTGGAGAAACTCTACACACACTCACATACATGCTCATCATACTCCTTAAAACACTCTACAGACTCGTCTACACACTGCACACACTGGTCTGAGTGCAGTCAAAATCATTCCTAAATTTGCTTAAAAAAAACACAAAAACTTATACACATATTGTTTAACCCCAAGTAATTCCATCACATGCCGCAAAATGGTAACATCCTGTAGCAACAGAGTCAACAAATAACTACTTAAAGCTGAAGCTTGTTTGTAATTGTGGAGACTAACAAGGTTTTTGGGCTTTTTGAAAGCCTTTCTAAAGTTCCATGATTTTTAAAGTTATTTATAAATGGCTAAGATCAAACAATAATGGGAAATGGACCCCAAAAGTTTGGGCACACTTTAGTTTTTTCATTATTTTAAAATCTTCTATTTTAAAGATGATGGATGATTAAAGTCATGAAACTATGAAGAATTTTTTTTAAATTCTTTAAAGTAGGCCCCTCTTGCTTAGATGGTAGCGTTGCACATATTGGCTCTATTTTCTTAGTCAACTTTCAGAGGTAGAGTCACCTGGAATGTCTTTCAGTTAACAGCTGTGCTGAACTTGTCAAGAGTTAATTTCTTGGAATTTCTTGTCCTCTTAATGTGTTTAATGAGTTAGTATAAAGTGAATATTCCTATTTGACTAATGTTCTAATCCATATTATGGCAAGAACTACCCAACTAATTCAAGAAAAAAAAATCTGAAAATTTCAAGTGCAGTCACAAAGACCATCAAAAATGTTATGATGAAACTGGCTCTTATCAGGACAGCCTAGGAAAAGAAGACCAATAGTTACCTCTGTTGCACAGGATAAGTTCATCAGAGTTACAAGCCCAAGAAACCACAAGTTAACAGAGCCACATAAATGCTTTACAGAGTATTTTGGTTTGTATAACACTTTCAAATTTACTACATGATTCCTTATGTGTTCCTTCATAAAAAAAAAACTGTACTGTATTTGTTCTGTTCTATATGTTGCACATATTACATTGCACATTAATTTTAAGTATCATTTAAGGTTTAGCACAGCATAAACTTTGCAATTTGTTCATTATGGGATGAGCAGTGTCAAAATCACAATGTTTATCTGCACTAATCAATACCTGATCAATTATGTGTGTGTGGGATGAGTCAGTGTGTTTGCTCTGGTACGTTGGGACTGGGGGGCTTTGTGTGCTGAGAGGGCATTCCCACTGCAGCCCTGGACACTGACCAATAATATAGTAACTAACATATACTCAGTGTGATTATATAAGGAGATTTAAAGACTTATACAGACATTTGTGCAACCTGGCACATATTAATATAGCATTTAATATGAGGCAACATATAAGAATTCAGCCAATAAATATAATTTTGATTTGGAAATATAAAATATATATATTTTTGCCCACAATTTTCATTAAAATGTTTTGAAGTTATAAAGTTTTAAGTAAGTGGGTTTAAAAAGATTGAAAAAGAATCTGTGTGTGTGTGTGTGTGTGTGTGTGTGTGTGTGTGTGTGTGTGTGTGTGTGTGTGAGATAACCTCTGGTGTGTGTATGTGTGCGGAGTGTATCCAGGTGGTTATCTCCCGCTGGCTGGATGATTCAACACTGTTTCAATTAAAGAGCCTCACTGCTGATCCCTGCTTCAACCAGCAGGACACACACACACGCACACACACACACACACACACACACACACACACAAACGCACAAATACATGCACACACACATACACTCTGATCTTCTCCTTTAGCTCAGCTAGTCAGTCTGAAAGGAAGAATAAAGGGTAAAAATGTAGTGAGGTAATGAGAAGAAGACTCTGACAGAAGATGTGTGTGTACAGTGTGTTAACAAGTGTATTATAAAGTGTTCTAATATGTGTACATAGTATTGTAGCAAGTATGTTAGGAAGTGAGTACAGTAAAAATGAGTGTATAGAGCATTAGTGAGTATGGTAGCATAGGGTGTGTTAGCGAGTGTGTAGAGTGTCTAACTGAGTGTGTAGAGTGTGTTAGCATGTTAGCAAGTGTGTAGAGTGTGTTAGTGTGTGTGTAGAGTGTGTTATTGAGTGTGCAGCTTGTGTTAGTGAGTATTTTGAGTGTGTAACCCAGCTCTAAGTAAAGCTCTGGTCACTGGGAGAAACATTCTATCTATCAGAGTATAGGAATCACCACCAGTCAATTGGACAATGTCCCGGGTTCGTAAGTGTAGAAAGAAACTAAATACCAAAAAAAAAAAAAAAAAATACAAATATATTTTACTTAATCTTTCATCCAAAAGAGTAAAAAAAAAAATATTTGTGCATCATTAAAATGTCACGTATATCTTATTCAATTTAAATATATCCATGAACCACAAATATTGATGAATGGCCATTCATCAAAATAAAATTAAATAAAAAAATAGCTGCAGCTTAAGTCTCGTTTGGTTTGAAACGGACCCCTGTGAATTGGCAGTTTAATGAAACAGTCTTACTGTAGAGCTGTAGAATACATAGCATCCTTTTTATTTTTATTGATGCAGGGCAACGCCATTTCAGTGGTGCTTTGGGTGGTGAGCAGTGTTCACAGAGTGTCTCTCTGTCCTTGTCTCTCGTTCGGCGGCAGCCGCTCTCCGGACGAGTCCCTCTTTCCCTGATTCTCTCTCTCTCTCACGACAAACCTCGATAATATAAAGAACAATAGAGTTTAGACTGACACTGAGTGAGCTTTTCTGAATTAAACAGCGAATATAATATTCACAATGGCTGTAAGTTTACAAGCAGCCGAACTACTGTGCTCCCTCTAAACTGCAATACTGCACAATAAATCTGAAAATGACCATTACATACATTTCTTAGAACTAGATAATTGTACAACAGCCCAATCTAAACTTTAAACATGAATAATGAGCAATTAAACAATGAACCAACATGTTATTAATTATTTTCGTACAGAAACTGAATCTGGTACAGGCTTACAAATAGCTGGCTAATCTCCCCATAGGTTAGCATGAAGCACACAATGGCTGGTACACATTGCTCAGAAGTTAAGTGTATAAAATAAAGTGTAAAATGTACAGGATAACTTACACTTTCTTATGTTATATGAAGAATAATATAATTCAGACACTCTGAGTGGCCTTTTCTGAATTAAATATAATATTCACAATGGCTGTAAGTTTACAAGCAGCCGAACTACTGTTCTCCATTTAAACTGAAATACTGCACAATAAGTCTGACCTACAGAGGACACCTCAGCTCACTTATGGCAATTACAAAATAGTCAGAAGAAAAGTGTCTGAAAAATATCTTAAAAGTCTTGAACATTTCACATTAAAACAAAAATAAATAAATAAATTAAAGTATTGTAAGGGTGAGTTACATCAGCAAGTATGTAGAGAGTGTTATTGAGTGTGTAGTGTGTGTTATGGAGTGTGTTAGCATGTTAGCAAGTGTGTAAATGGGTTAGTGAGTGTGCTTGTGTTTGTGATTGTGTAGAGTGTGTTAGTGAGTACGAAAGGAGAATATATAGTATTGTAGCAACGGTTTGTACGGTAGCATAGAGCGTGTTAGCATGTTAGCAAGTGTTTTGGGGTGTTAGTGAGTGTGTAGCTTGTGTTAGTGCGTGTGTTGAGTGTTAATAAGAGTGTAGGGTGTGCTAGCGAGTGTGTTAACGATTGTCTACAGTGTGTTAGTGAGTGTGTACAGTGTGCTAGTGAGTTTTTAGAATGTTTAACAGTATGTAGTGCATATTAGTGAATGTGTATAAAGCGTGCCAGCGATTGTGTAGAATGTGTTAGCGGGGGTGTACAGTGTGTTAACCAGTGTGTACAGTGTATAGACGAGTCTGTAGAGGGTTTTTAAGGAGTATGATGAGTGTGTTAGCGATTGTGTAGAGTGTGTTAGTATATCAGTGCTGTAAAGTCTGCTTTCAAGATGGGGCTCAGGGACAAACCCTATTTATTAAAGTCCCTCCCCCTTGTCCTCCACAGTCCTGGCCAGGCCGCCAAAAAATCCCAGCATAAATTATCTGACAGTTCGATTTCCACTCAGCCGCCGCTCCTCTGAGAGAGAGAGAAAGAAAGGGGCTGTAATTGTGTTTTTTTCAAAAAGGCTTTATAAGGCTGACCTTTTCCTGAGCCGGGCTGTCATATTTCTGCTTTAACGCCCAGCGCTGCGTCCCTCAACGTGACGACTCAATCACGGTCAGCGGTGGTGAGCGCCTCGCCGCACAATTAGCTGCCGCTGGTGCACAAGGTTCTCTATCGCGGCTAATCAATTATAATCCACTCAGCACTGTTGATGGAGTGTGTGTCGGACTGAGGAGGTGTCTAGGGGATTGAGTGGCTCTCTATCCTCTGAGAGGAAGCCTAAAGTGTTGGGGATGTAACCATATTATTAAGACCGTACAATCACTTTCAAAAAGATACAAATACAGACACCAAAAGGGGGCACTCTATTCACTGTGTTACTGCATCACTCCCAGTTTCTAATAAACCCATAAACGACCTCTAGATCCACTGTCCAAACAATTAAGAGACCTTTTCAGTTAAGGAATAAGTGTCTCTGATTTTGCTATTTATAGGTATATGTTTGAGTAAAATGAACACTGTTGTTTTATTCTATAAACTACAAACAACATTTCTCCCAAATTCCAAATAAAAATATTGTCATTTAGAGCATTTATTTGCAGAAAATGAGAAATGGCTGAAATAACAAAAAAGATACAGAGCCTTTAGACCTCAAATAATGTAAAGAAAACAAGTTCATATTAATAAAGTTTTAAGAGTTCAGAAATCAATATTTGGTGGAATAACCCTGCTTTTTAATCACAGTTTTCACGCACCTTGGCATGTTCTCCTCCACTAGTCCTACACTCCAGGCATGATCTTTAGATTCATTGTAAACTCAGTTGACCTTTCCTCCACTATCTGCTCTCATTGACACTGCTAATCTGTATCTCTGAATTATAAAAAGTTTTATCAGGCTTAGATTTAGATGAATAAATGAGCTTTTGTTTGTGCTCGCATTAGCAATAGTAATGTGTTAAGAACTCAAGCTCAGGTTTAAAGTCTGCTTGTTGTGTCCAGTATGTAGGAGAAGGAAAGCAAAAGTAGAGTGATAGAGTGAGTGAGCAAATGAGTTTGTGAGTAAGTGAGAGAGTGAGTGAGTGACTTTTTGAAAAGCTGATAATTTAACTACTAACCACAACCAGGCCTAATTACTGCCAGACCTGTAGAATCAAAGAATTACATAAATATAACCTGTCTGACAGCATGAAGCACCTAAAAGCAGCACATAATGCTCACAAATGGAGAAAACATGGTGAACACTGGTTAACCTTCCCAGGAGTGGCCAGTCGACTGACATTATTCCAAAAGGGCATGGCCAACTCATCCAGGAGGTCACAACAGAACCCAGAACAATATTGAAAAGAACTGCAGGTCTCACTCGCCTCAGTTAAGGTCAGTGTTAATGATTTAATAATAAAATAGAGACTAGTTGAAAATGGTCTCCGTGGGAGCGTTTCAAGGCAAATGATTCTGATTTATAATCAGAAAAAATGTCAGTATGACAAAACAGCAAAAACAAGTAAGTGAGTTGGTGAGTGAGTGAGTGAATTGGTGAGTGAGTAAGTGAGTGAGTAATTGAGTGAGTGAGTAAGTGAGTGAGTGAGTAAGTGAGTGAGTGAGTGAGTAAGTGAGTGAGTGAGTGAGTGAGTGAGTAAGTGAGTGAGTGAGTGAGTGAGTGAGTAAGTGAGTGAGTGAGTGAGTGAGTGAGTGAGTGAGTAAGTGAGTGAGTGAGTGAGTAAGTGAGTTGGTGAGTGAGTGAGTGAGTAAGTGAGTGAGTAAGTAAGTGAGTGAGTGAGTGAGTGAGTTGGTGAGTGAGTGAGTGAGTGAGTAAGTGAGTGAGTGAGTTGGTGAGTGAATGAGTGAGTGAGTGAGTGAGTTGGTGAGTGAGTTGGTGAGTGAGTAAGTGAGTTAGTGAGTGAGTGAGTGAGTAAGTAAGTAAGTGAGTGAGTAAGTGAGTGAGTGAATAAGTGAGTGAGTAAGTGAGTTGGTGAGTGAGTGAGTAGGTGAGTAAGTAAGTGAGTGAGTGAGTGAGTAAGTGAGTGAGTGAGTTGGTGAGTGAATGAGTGAGTAAGTTAGTGAGCAAGTGAGTGAGTAAGTGAGTGAGTTGGTGAGTGAGTGGGTAAGTGAGTGAGTGAGTTGGTTAGTGAGTAAGTGAGTGAGTAAGTGAGTGAGTGAGTGAGGGATTTCTGATGCTGGCGGTCGTCCCAGTTCTTCTTGCTGGGCTGACAGTGGGACAGACGCTGGTTCTGGTTGGAGATGATCAGGATGTGCACTCTTACTCACAGGAAGCTGCCAGACTTCCAGACTGTTCTGCTGTTTCCATAGCGATCGGCTCGGCTCCAGCGAAGGCGGACTATTAACCTGCTTTGTCTGCAGTGAAGCTTGTGCACTCTTCAGCGTTGCCTGGCGTCCAATGATATTTGAGTTCTGCAGTTATATATTCGACAGAGAAGGATTACAAAACTCATCACATAGATATACTATACTTCCTTCATACATAAAATTATATTTATAATACACATGGAACATATAATGCAATACACAGTTATTCACAAAATAAAAATAAAAAAGTGCACCCTGGATTGCTGGAAAGCAGTTTTTGTCTCAAGCTGATGTTGAAATGATAACAGGCGTATTCTAACTAGACATTAGACAAGTGTCTTTCCACAAGAGGATGTAAAAGTGCTTTAAGAGATTACTATTGTGTAGTGTACCTCTTGGTGAGAGATCGATGACTTCTAATCATGCCTCTATGGTGCACTTGAAAACATTAAGAGAACATCATTGGACTGAGAAAAGCTGGATGGTTGTTTCAACAATTTGCTGCCATCTAGACCATCTATCAGTTAAATACCGTTGCCATTATTTGCAATGTGTTGTAAAGGAGAAACATGGAGTGATACAGACTGAAAGGAGGGCACCATGTGTTGCTGCCTCTCATGGCAGGGCTTCCAAGTGGCATTTTCAGCAGGATAATGCTCACCCACACACAGCAAAGATTGCAACACTTTCTTGTCCTGCCCGCTCTCCACATTGATCACCAATTAACAGAGGTGGAAAGTAATGAATTACACTTACTCAAGTTACTGTAATTGAGTAGATTTTATGAGTAATTTGTAATTTTTAAAGTAGTTTTTAAAATAGGTAATTTTACTTTTACTCAAGTACATTTTGACACAAATAATCTACTTTGATACATTGGAAAACTCCCCATTACTGAATAAAAAATAAAATGCTGGGAAAAACACAATTGTCTGAATACAAAATAATAATAATTGGCGGGGATGCGCCGGCGCACGGATGCTCACGCATGGAATAACAAGGCAATAACTTCCTCATGCAATACAAAATGTGCCCTGCTGGGCAGAGCTGTCAGCTTTCAAAACTTTCACGTCAAACCTGAGAAAGCATGTGGTGTTAAATATTTTTAATATAAACAATCTGCTTGAATGTTAAAAAAAAAACATTTTAATAGCAGTTTTAGCATAGCAATTGCAAGTTAAAATATAACAATGACCTGTAAAACAATAAAAATACGGTTTATAGTCACATATATGACCATAACTTTTTAACAGTAAAGAAAAAATGGATCATGGAAACATATGTCACTTGTTCTTGAAAATGTTTTATGGGGTGGTCTGAACAAATACTGCCTGAAAGGTCCAAATTATTATGTGAAATAATAGTTGTCCAACTACTGTTGTCCATATAGTTAAAGTGATGATGAGCAGTCCAGTAGTCTGTGTGTGTCTTTTCTCATCCAACAGATTTCACACTCTGGCAGGACAAATCACATTCCACCCACCCACGCACACACACACACAAACACGCACACACACACTCCCGCTCATGATCACCATGGAGATATGTCTGCTTGTCAGAAATTCATTTACATAATGCTAATTTTTCTCTCTACAGCCGAACGCTTGGAGCTGGTGGCTACAATTATGTGTTAGAAATCAAATTCCTCAGAAGTGAATTCTGCACCACCTCGCTGGCCCTGGCATCACCGCCCACACGCTCTTCTCGGCTCTCGACCTGTTATGTCATCGTCTTTTTTTTACCGAAACTCTATAGTTGAGATCTGAACCCCACCCTGATTCTCCCACCTAAGCAGAACCAACATTGTTCTGTCGGCTTTTAGTTTTACGTAAAGAAAATATTTGCCACTTTAAAATAAGGCTCCTTTATAAAGGGCTTATAAAGGAGTTTATTAATGGGTATTAATTAGGCTGTAAATAGTTTAGAACTATTAATAAGCAATAACAACACATACATAGAAAGGGGGACAGTGAGCAAATAGTGATTCCTCATTCATTTATACCAGTAAACCTCAGATCTTTCTGGATGCCAATCTTACTCTTTTTCATAAATCAACATTATCATTCATATGTTCATGAAACATTATAATCACTGGATAAATTAATATCAAAAAAGGTAAGATCATTATCAAGAAAGTTACTAAAGTTTTTAAAAGTATTAAAGACCTATTTGTCAACCCTTTATGAAGCAGCCTCATTTAAAAGTGCTACTTGAAAATATGCTGCATTTACACAGATCAGTTACGTTTTTGGATGTAAACATAAATGCATAAATGGAACGGGTTGGGCGATTTGGCACTAAAATATTACCACAATATAATTAAGACTAGCACATGCCTTCTCTGACACATGTGAAATCAGCCACCACCTCTTTTTGAACTGCTGCTGATGCAGCATTGCCGAGTAGCATCACAGCGCACTCCAAGGAAAGCGCAGTGACTCGGTTCTGATACATCAGCTCACAGACGCCTTGTGCTGATCAACATCACCCTAGGAGTGAAGAGGGAAAAGAGCGTCATCTACCCACCCAAAGAGAGTAAGGCCAATTGTGCTCTCTCAGGGCTCTGGTAGCTGATGGCAAGCTGCATGACTGGGATTCAAACCAGTGATCTCCCATTCATTGTGGCAGCAAAATAAATAAAAATCAGAATAAATCAATGAATATTTAAGTAGCACAGCCAGTGTTTTGTTTTTTTCCGGCATTTAATAAACACGTCAGCAAGTATTGAAACAGTTTGAAATGCCGATGATTCTACAAAAAGCAGTTATCAGCCGATAACGATATAATTGCGATATCATCGTAAGTCCCTAATTAGGTCAGACTGATTGATAACCTGGTGAATGTGAGACTGCAGGTCAGTATCTATGTGATTCCATTCAAATAAATAACCCTGTACGGTTCCTCGCTGCGTTGGCGTCTCCAGAGCCGGAAGTTATTCTTTATGTAACGTTGGCGAGGTTGTCGAGGTCGACCTCGTCTCGGAAAGTAAGTGCTAATTTTCTGCCACTGTCTGTGTGAGGTCCTGTTGCCATGGTGACCAAATCCAGGCGATGATGAATGGGGCGTGTAGCTGAAGCTGCTGTGTTTATTATACTGGACTACAATCTCCAGTACATCCATAATAAAGACTATTCTATATGTAACTCAAAAATAAAGGAGCTACAAAGGATTATTTGAGAAATACTTTAGAAAAAAAGAATATTTGACTTAAAAATATACAGTATAAGAAAATGAAGAAACTGTTAGTGTGATACCAGTCAGCAGTGTTGCTATAGATTTGGTAGGGTATTGCTAAGAAATAGAGGTTGGTTTCTAAGGTGGTGCTAGTTGGTACCTAAAGTGTTGCAATTGTATATGTGATGATAAATTGGTATCTAAATGTTGCTATTGTATTGTGCTGTTTTCTTAGGTCCTGCTGGTAGTATAGGTGCTGGTTGCTTAGGTGTTCCTAGGTGGTTGCTAAAGTCATGCTATGCTTGTTCCAAAAAAAAGAAAAAAACAAACAAGTAGCTAATAGAAAAGTGCCCACAAACATTTGGTTGAAATATAAGGTACCAAAAACCTATCCAATCAAACAGGCAGTACTGCAGGACAATGATGTTGTTAATAAGTACCAGTCAAATGCTTGGACATACTGTCCTGCATTGTAGATTAATACTAAACTATGAAGAAAAACATATAGAATTATTTAGTTAACAAAAAAGTGTTAAACAAACCAGTCTATGTTTTATATTTTAGATTCTTCATAGTGGCACCTCTTGCTTAGCTGTCTGCTTTGCACATGATGGTATTTCCTCAGTCGGCCATATGAGGTACAGTCACGTAGGATGGCTTTTAGTTAACAGCTGTGCTGAACTGGGCAAGAGTTAATTACTTTTTATTTGCATCGTATGTATTTTAAAGCGTCAGTTGTAGAGTTGTGAAGAGGTAGAGTTGGTATACAGTATATTGCTCTCTTTGAGTTATGTTCTAATCCATATTGTGACAAGAACTACTCAGTCAAACTAGTCAATCTGAAAAATCTTAGAATTTTAAAGGTATACAAAATGGCAGTTGCAAAGACCATCAAAACATTATGATAAAACTGGCAGGAAAGGAAGACCAAGAGTTGCCTCTTTTGCACAGTATTAGTTCATCAGAGTTACCAGCATCAGAAACCACAAGTTAACAGCAACCCAGATAAGAGTATTTTGGTTTGTTTTGCACTTTTAAGTTACTACATGATTCCTTATGTTTTCCTTCAAAATCTGAATGACTTCTGTATTACTTTACAACATAGGGAAAAAAAAACATTGGATAAGAAGGTACAGGACAGGCCAAAAGTCTGGACACAAAGCGTTGTCTTTATTTTCATGACTATTTACATTGTAGATTCTCACTGAAGGCATCAAAACTATGAATGAACACGTGGAGTTTTATGTACTTAACAAAAAATTACCTGGCCTTCACAGTCACCTGACCCAAACCCTATCCAGATGGTTTGGGGTGAGCTGGAGCACAAAGCGGAGGCAAAGGGGCCAACAAGTGCCAAACACCTCTGGGAACTCTTTCAAGACCGTTGGAAAACCCATTTCAGGTGACCACCTCTTGAAGCTCACTGAGAGAATACCAAGAGTGTGCAAAGCAGTAATCAGAGCAAAGGGTGGCTATTTCGAAGAAACTATATATATAGTTATTTCACCTTTTTTGGTTAAGTACATAACTCCACGTGTTAATTCATAGTTTCATAGATGTCTTCAGTGAGAATCTACAGTGTAAATAGTCATGAAAATAAAGAAAACCATTGAAAAAGAGAAGGTGTGTCTTAACTTTTGACCTGTACTGTATGTCCAGACTTTTGACTGGTACTGCACATAATCAATACGATTAATAAATTGGATTGTCACAATAATTGGTTTTCTTTGAATAATTTACTGTCCTAGAAATAATATTATTGTCAATTGAAGAGCATTTCCATTTTACTGTTATAATGACAAACATTCTTTTTTTCCATGATAGTGTCCACTCTGTGATTCTAAGGGCCTGCTATTGATGCATCGGTCATTAAACATCTGGCTAAGATCATTTGTATGTAATTTAATTCTTTTGCATTCAGGTCAGCAAAAATAATTAATGTTCTGTTCATTTTTGTAGGCTACAAAGAATAAATCAATATTATAATACTTGTGACAGGTCTGTCTATATGGACTGGTTTTAGTTGGTAATTAAGGTGGTCTTTTTTAAGCAATCTTAAACACTTTTTCTCAGTTTGAGATCTTAGACGTCTCTTGAATGTGAGTCTGGGCAAATGCACTTTTTTTTCTCCACAGGCCCTTAATTGCCGCAATGGCCTCGTTAATGACAAATCAATGTTTCCTCCAATTACGCTACAACATCCTTTATTTTAATTAGCTATCGATTGAGGAGGAAAATCAAAGGCTGAAATGGTGTAAAATTCTTTCTTATTTCTTTATTCAGAGCTGCAGTGTTTTTCTGCGTCGTGTTTTGGGTTTTGGACACAATAATGTGAATTGATTACAGATTGAAAGGCTGGGGTTTGCTGCTGGGTTGGGGTGATTAGCCTGTCTGACTCTGCTGTAATTAGTGCATGCTGGATACAGCACTGTGAAATCTTTCAGTAATCTTTCAAGAGAACAAAGGAACTTTGGAACATTGTAGTTGTTACAGAATGATTGGCACTAGGCAGTAGGGCTGGGTGATAAGGCTTTTACATAATATCAAGGGGTTTCAGGGTATTTTTGGAGTAACAATATTTTTGGCAATATAAAAAAAAAACACTAAACATTTTCTTTAGTATAACGGTTTTAATTATTCAGTAGAAGCAGAATAACTTACAAAAAGAATAACTAAGACTTAGTTTTTATATGAAATATTAATAATGTTGCAAAATAAATAATGTTACATGGATATAAGTTGCAAAAAAGTCCAGAATATTTGGTGCATGCATATGAACTTTCAAATGTTTCATAATAATTAATTTAAAGATACACAGTAAATATTAGACTGCTTTCAAAGCAAAATAGTTCTATAATGATAATATGGTTTTTTAAATCACCATAGTCTTGTGTTACCATACATTGTGTATAACACAATATTGCACAGCCCTAGAATGCTGATCCCCCCCCCCCCCCCCCAAAAAAAAGCATCCATACCTGTTGCAGCAAAACAAAGCTTGTCTAGTCCCTTTAGAAAAGAATTGCCAATAGAATATGGTCCTCTGGGGGCAGAAAACCAAGTCAATAAACCCTTTGATACTATGTCTATTGCTGGCTAGAGGAGTATAAAACCCACCGGAGTATTGAGCTGTGGAGCAGTGGAACTGTGTTCTCTGAAATGATGACATTCCATCTAATACTTTTGGATGGGATGAGTTGGGGAGTTGGGATACATCTGCATTTTAAGGGAGTCAGATTCTTGCAGGGAGGCAGAACCAAACACAACAATTGTTAAGGCAACTCTTCAACCAATCATTGTTAAGTATAGAGAGGATTCGCCCACGTAGGTGCTGATGACAAGAAGTAGTATAGGGTTTAGGGTACTGTTTATCCTCTGTGAGGAATTAAGCAGGGAGAACAGCTCAGTCTATTTAATCCTGTATACACCTCTCTCTCTCTCTCTCTCTTAGTGAGTGCTAAAATATGTGTCTGAACCCACCAAACAAAATTATGATGTTTAGACTCTACAACTCACCCAAATACCTACTGACCTATCTACCAGTCTACCTACACACCTAGTGCCAGTCTATCTACCTATTAATCTACCTATTGACCTACCTACCAGTCTACCTGCACACCTACCTGCCAGCCTACTTACCCATCTCCCTATTAATCTACTGACCTACCTACCAATCTACCTGCACACCTACCTGCCAGTCTATCTACCTATTAATCTACCTACTGACCTATCTACCAGTGTACCTGCACACTTACCTGCCAGTCTACATACCCATCTCCCTATTAATCTACTGAACTACCTACCAGTCTACCTGCACACTTACCTGCCAGTCTACATACCCATCTCCCTATTAATCTACCTACTGACCTACCTACCAGTCTACTTACACACCTACGTGCCAGTCTATCTACCTATTAATCTACCTACTGGTCTACCCACTAGTCTACCTATCCCTTTACCTATAAATTTACCTACTGACCTACCCACCAGTCTACCTAGATACTTATCTCCTATTCTACTTACCCATCTACCTATTAATCTACGTACTTATCTACCTACCAGTCTACCTACACAGCTACCTGTCAGTCTACCTACACGCCTACCTGCCAGTCTACTTAATAAACCTTCCTACAAACCTTTACACCTTCTGACCTGCCTACCAGTCTACCTACACATCTACCTCACAGTCTACTTACCAACCTACTTACAAACCTTTACACCTTCTGACCTACCTACCAGTCTACCAGCACATCTACCTGCCAGTCTACTTACCCATCTTCGTATAAATCTACCCACTGACCTACCTACCTATTGAATTATCTACCTACTTTTCCACTGCCCTTCCTACTGATGGACTTTCCTACGTATGAGTTACCTTCCCAACTACTTACCAACCAACCTATATACCTACTTACTGACCTACCTATCTATTTATCTACCGATCTACTGTACCTACACACTCAACGATCCATCCACTCATCCAGTTTGAAATGCTAGGTGAGCGTATCTGAATCCACCACATGTAGACAGATGGGGTATATAGCATTCCCACTGTATAATGGATGAGGAAGGAGGTGGTACTTGTGAACTGTAGTGTTGCAGAACAGTCATCCTATGAGTTGCTGAGTGGTTGACAGCCGTCACAGCCATCAGCCTGAACATGAATCTGGACACAGCTACTTTAACACGCAGCTAGAACTGCTGCACAAGCATTCTTTACATTATCCATCAGATTCCATAGGAATTTCTGAGCTTTATGCTGCATTTAGAGACTCAAGGAGTGTTTTTGTACTAGACATTCTTTCCAAAGGCATATTATAACAAATATTCAATGAGACATCCACGTTTTCCAAAAATGTACTAAAATATGCTCTAAAAAGCAAAGTCCCCAAACTTTTAATGGCCAGTGTGTGTGTGTGCTCATAAACCAGGCCATCCTTGTTCTGCTTGGAAGTGATTCAAACATATGCATCTGTAGCTCCACTGGGGATACAGAGAACCAAGCTATCTTTTTTTTTTTTTTTTTTTTTTTTGCATTGTTGGCCTCCATATCTTCACATATCAGCCATAACATTAAAACCTCTACATAATATTGTAAAACTTCAAACTTGTTTGAAGTGTTCCTGCTTCATCATTTGAAGAAGGTGGTTTTAATGTTATGGCAGTATGTACACTTTTATCCAGAACACACAGAAGAAGGTGGATCAGCCGGTATCAGCATGCAGGCAAAAAGATGAGCCGTTAATGAGGTAAACTGTTAGGTAAGCTGCTGGTTAATATGAGCAAAAAAACAAAAAACAGGTAAACGAACACTTTGTGAAAGTTTGAGCGAGTACAGGCTCTGAAAGTTGAAAGGAGGTCAGTGGCAGCAGTAGAAAAACACAGGTGCACATTATAAATAAACTACCTGATGGAACAAAGTAATAGCCAATCAGACGAGGCGAGCTATTCCAGTCTTAGAGCTCGTCATCCGCAATCGAAGCAATTTCTGGACACTGAAGGAAGGAGGACGGAGGGTGAGTTGGTGAGAAATCAGGGCGGATAAGCAGACCCAGTTCAGTCCAGGTTTATATGGTATGATGTATGATGGTATGATGAGTGTAGGCAAGCAGCGGCTCATCATTTACTGCACATGCTCAGAACAGGTACACTCAACACTGGCTCTGGGCTTGCTTGTGTATAAACAGTAATTTTATTACTTTTATTACAAAAAGTAATTTAGGTATTCTTACAAAAAGAGTGCAAATAGGTGTGCCCTAGTGTATCATACACAATAACATTGCTATAATAATAACACAAAATAACATTATAGTTTTCATTTGTTTTGTGTTTACTAGAAAGCTTTACAGGGGACAAATTATGCAAAACTCACTTATTGCACGCTTTTGTATTTCCACATGGTCTCAGCTGCAAATATAAATACTCCAAATGCTTCGAGGAGCCAATTGGATATCTCCCTTATTTTGATGTCACAATAAGGAAACGTGGAAATGTGCATACAACCACCCTGTCAACCCCCACCAGAGCCCAATCCACTAGATCAGTTGAAGATGTACTATTTTTGGTACTTTTGGTTAAAGACTTCAGACAGTACACTGGAAAATTAGCCAGCAGACTTTGTCTAAAGGAGGGATCTGTACCTACTGTCCATGGCAACTCAGGACATGAACATTTTCATTTTCTTTCTATCGCAGTTATGCATGAACTAGCTTGTTAGTGTTTTGATATTTAGCAACAGCTAACATGTAGTAAACGCTTAACGAAAACATGATGTGGCCAGCAAAATCTTATTTGCATAAAAGTGTGCTTTAATGGTTCATTCTTAAAAGTATAGAAAATGGCAAGAAAAGAGCTGATAAGATCTCTTTAGGTGATCAGCCCTAGTAGCAGTCAAAAGTTTATTTATTTATTTAATTTATTTTCCACATTGTACATTATTATTAAATACATGACCAAAACAATTAAGGGACACATACAGTATGGGATTATGTAGTAAATACGAAAAAAACCTGACCTAAACCCAACTAAGATGGGTGATTTGAAATGAGCTGGACCACAGCAATTATTGTTCAGCACCTCCAGGAGCTCTCTCAAGATGCTGAGAAAACTATTCCAGGTGACACTGAGAAAATACCAAGAGTGTGCAGCTCTGTCAGCAAAGCTAAATGTGGCCAATTAGAAGAACCTCAAATATAAAACTTATTCTGGTGTCTGACACTTTTTGTTTACAAATTAATTCCACATGTGTTCCTGTATAGCTTTAATATCTTCAATATTAAGTTAACAATGTAAAATGGTACTGTATATCCCTCTATCTTACCACAGGCATTGGTCGTGGTGACTTTAGACTACAGAGCATTCTAATATACAGACAATACTTTAAAATGGCAGTTTAACAAGCTGTGAATATGCGCTTCTAAATCTCTGCACTGTAACGTAGCTGAACTCACCCATTAAAATGAGTGTTTAGATACTTTTGCACATATGGTGAATATCAGGCCTTCAGGAAAATCTATAATGAGCATTTGCCAATTAGTATTTCTGTATATTATTCTTTGAAAGTGTGTTTGTGTGATATTTCGCATTTACTTTCTGATGAGCACATTTCTGTGTATCTAATTAATCAGAATTAAAATAAATTTGCTTCTGGCAAAGACAATCTATTTACTTAATAGATGTAAACAATTAAAAGAGAAAACACTCACAGACACACATAAACATACATATGCAAATATATTAAAATGCTCACAAAACAAGGCTCAGAGTTTTCCAGTGTACTTAGTCAACTGTTACTAGTGATTTGAGAATTGCTGGTTCAAATGCAGGATTCAAATGCTGCTTCTCCATCAGCAGCCGGAGTCTGAGAGAGTATAGTAAGTCATGCTGTTTCTCTCTGGGTGGATAGATTAGGTGGTGTTCACGTCCCTCAATACTCCAAGTAGCTGATGTAGACAGAGCTGGGGATCTGGTGCTTTCCTCTGAGTGCATTGTGATTCTGCATAGTGATGCTGCAGTGATTGGCAGCAGTTGGAAAAGAGGTGGAGTCTGATTTCACATGTATTAGAGGAGTTATACGCTTGCTCTTACCCTCCTAGTGTCAGGAGCATTGCTAATGATAAGAGGAGTTCATATGAATGGAGATTGGGAATTTGGCCTTTCAAACTGCGTAAAAAATAGGGATTGACAAAATATCAATATTGTGATATATCGCATTGTTTTGTTTGCAATATATTATCGATACATAGCATCTAATATGGCTAAATTTATTGAAACATAGGCACTCTAAACCCCCTAAGACCTAATTGGGCCCGAATTTTATGTACTAAAGTTGCTGCTTCATTCCTCCACGTGGTGGCGATAATCAAATAAATAGGGTAAACTTGCAGCGAAGAATATTAGTTGTAAAATTCTGTGAAACAAACACTAATAAACCCATAATTCCTGGTATTTGCTTCTTTATGAGTATTTTATCTTGCGATATATTCAGTATCACAGAATGAAAGTATTGTGATATCATCAATTCAATTCAATTCAATTTTATTTATATAGCACTTTTTACAACAAAAGTTGTTACAAAGCAGCTTTACAGAGAAAAACAGGTCCACGCCTCTTATGAGCATCATCACAGAGATGCCAACTTTTATGGTGACACAATGGCAAGAAAAAACTCCCTTTAACACATCATTCCTGTGTGTAAAGTATTATAACATCATATCGTGAGATACCCTGTGATTTAAACTCCTAGAACAAAATGGTGTAAAATTGAAAATAAACCAACACCATTCAATAACTATGTTATTCTGTTAGTGTACTTAGTTCAACATACGTAAACTGAGATCAAAGTAAACAAATTTTATTCTCGTTTCTGCTGTGAATTTGTCAAACACAGCATGAGCTCTAAAAACAGAGAGCTCGATCACACGTCCTGGGAAAGGAAGAACAGAATGTGTCAGATGAAGGAAAATAAGGCCAGTTAATGAGGACAGCTAAATATACCACTCCAGGAGTCCCCCACCCAGTCTCTCTATCTCTCTCTCACTTTCTCTCTCTTTCCATCTATCTCTCTATATAGCTCTCTTTCTCTCTTTTATTCAAGGTTACCCAGCAAGCATTCCACAAGGGCAGATTTGATGGCAGTACAGTAATACTCAGGGGCTTTAATGCTGACCACATCTCCAGTTAAAACCAGTCCAGTTTAGTACAGCAGTAAAGCCTGACTGGACTGGGATTGAGACGATACTGTGGTACTGTACATTTTCCAACATGTTCATTTATATTCCAACTCCATAGCTCCCCTACTGGAAAACGGGCGAATGGCTGGTCTTCCAGGTGAATACATAGGCTACACTGGTTGTAACCACCTAGCTCTTGACTAGAGTAGTGTTTATATTGCAATTGCTGTCTCATTTTGGCGTTCTGGCATGGCTTTACTGGCCATCTTAGTCATGTTGGTTATGCTGGTCAACCAGCATGTTCATGTTGGTCATTGTGGTTGGCCACCATTGTCATGTTGGGCTGATCACCAAGCTTTTGATCATACATTTTAGGAGACTATTGAATATGTCGAATACATCTTTCTAACCTGCTGCTGATGCAGCATTGCGTTTAGCCAGCACGCTCGGAGGAAAGTGCAGCGACTTTGTTCTGATACATCAGCTCACAGATGCCTTGTGCTGATCAACATCACCCTTTGGAGTGATGAGGAGAAAGAGCGCCATCTACCCACACAGCTTAAGGCCAATTCTGCCATCAGTAGCCGGTGGTAAGCTGCATGAACAGGATTTGAACCAGCGATCTCCTGACCATAGTGGCAGCGCCTTAGTCCGCTGGACCACTCAGAACCCCTCAGCGTGCCAATCATAAACTCCTGTAACACACTGGTAATTGCTGGTAAAATGCTTGTGGACTTTATACTAGGGATGCGCTGAATTATTTTTTATCAAGACAGTTTGCATAGATTTAAATAGCATCTATTTAGAAAGCCTGAATATGGCTTTGCATCCTGCTTTTTAAGGAAAATGTTATTACAAAACTACAATAAATATTTTTTTGTTGAACGCTGAACTTGTTTAACCTTTTAGCAGACAGACCAACAAAGCACAAATTGACTTCAAATAAATGTGTTTTTTTTCTCAGTAAAAATGATTCAGTCTTGTCATTTGGCAGAACCCTGAGAGTGCATTTCTGTTTTACCAGAATTATTGGCTAAATAATCTTGGATGCTGAATAATATTCTGTGACTTTAGAATTTTGTTTATTTGCTTTAGGAACTAAATACAGACTTGACCAATCTATGTTTGTGCATTTTGTATGTGTATGAAATAGGCACAATTTATGCAACTGCATTCATTTGGTGTCAAGTGTTGTCCACAAACATTTGGTGTAATTGGGTTAATTGGGTTGGTCCCAGTCTCATTCACAATAATGCTTGTACCATCCTCTCTGTAGCCTTTAAAGGCCAGTGGGTTAATTTATCCTCGAGTCTGATTTGCTGTGACTGAGGCGAGAAAATGCAAGTCAATGTGTTCCTTCTAGATTATTCCAGCGCTAATAGAAGGATGCACTTTTTTAATGGGAGTGTAGAGCCTGCAGGTGGACGGAAGCACTTCAAACGATAAAATGTATTTTATTTGCTCACGTAGAGAGGACTTAGTCTGAGCAGGGAAAGAAAAAAAAAACCTTAACGAAGCATCAGCTATCAACAACATGAAGTAATTTAGCCCTGCGCCTCGTTCCCGCTCCTTCCTTCAGCATGCTAATGTCCTTGTGTCATTGGGAAGCAGTCATTTGTGACCAGGTCCTAATAGCTTTCTCTCGTCCTGTCCCGCTCGCTGTCTCGCCGCTCGCCGCTGTATTTCTCTCATAATTAAACATTGCAGACTGTCGTACTTCAGCTGGGGAGAGATGGTTGACTCCCTGAACTTCTCCATCTTCCTTCACGCTCAGCTGCCTGAGAGTCAAACAAACAAAATAAATGTTTAAACTCAGTGAAGCTTGTTCGTTTGCTGATTTTGGAAGGCAGTTTGTGCGAAGGGCGTTAAACAGAAATGCCCCAATAATAAAATAATAAACTCCTAAGTTTAAACTCTGAGTTTTATTCATGTGGAGTTACCCAGGGGTAGCAGCATAGTCACTTAGAAAAAAAAGGTCGAGCTATCTATATGTATAGGTGGAGTTACTTAGGTGTAGCATTAAAGTTACCCAGATTTGCCAATTCATAATACACTGTTGGTCAAATGTTGGTGGCCTTTATACTAGGAATGCACTGAATTTTCAAGTTTGGACACATTTTTACAAATGTAATGTTTTCTTTCTTTATTTTATTGTCTACATTGTATATTAATATCACAGACATAATAACAATTAAGGGACACATATGGAGTTATGTAGTAAACAAAAAAAGAGGTGTTTGATCTCCTCAATCCCCCAACCTAAACCCAACTGAGACTGTTGATTTGGGATGAGCTGGAACACAGCATGAAGGAATAGCAGTTAATCCAGGTGACTCCACCTCAATGAAGCCACTGAGGGAATACCAGATCTGTCGTCAAAGCTAAATGTGTCTATTTGTTGATGGATATAAAATATAAAACATATTCTGGTTTGCTTAACACTTCTTGTTTACAGAATAATCCCACATGTGTTCCTGTATAGCTTTAATGTCTTCAATATTAATTTTACAATGTAAAACTATTCATAAAAACAAAGAAAACACATTGAATGAGAAGAGGTGTGTCCAAACTTTTGACTGGAGCTGTATTTGTTGAACACTGAACATTTTTAACACCACAGCAGACACACTTTCACAATTTGGCAAAACAAGCTGAACTGCTTAAATATTTGCACCAGGAGTGGCATAAAGTTATCCAAAAGCAGTGTGTAAGACTGGTGGAGGAGAGCATGCCACGATGCGTGAAAACTGTGATTAAAAATTCAACCAAATATTGATTTCTGGACTTAAAAGTTAAAACTTCATGAATATGGACTTGTTTTCTTTGCATCATTTAAGGTCTGAAAGCTCTGCACATTTTTTTTTGTTATTTCAGCCATTTCTCATTTTCTGCAAATAAATGCTGTTAATGACAATATTTTTATTTGGAATTTGGGAAAAATGTCCATAGTTTATAGAATAAAAAACAATGTTCATTTTACTCAAACATATACCTACAAATAGCTAAATCAAAGAAACTGGTCCCTTATTTTTTTCCAGAGCTGTATAGGTTGAATAACTTACATATAGCAGTACCATTACACAAAAAGGCAGATGGAGATACTTTGTATATTAGTGTACCAGTGTTACTCATGTGAATTGGATTTACCCAGAAATACAGGTGGAATTACCCAGGTATAGGTGATCTACTAAGGTACAAGTGGTTCTAAGTTACTCAAATATGCAAGTGGAGTTGTGCAGTACTGCAGACAGATGTAGCAAGATGGACCCAAATGTGCAGGTGAAGTTATTCAGATAAACAGGTGGAGCAGGTTCCCTATGTGTGCACTGTAAGCCTGGATAAGTTAAATTTACTTAAACATTTTGAGGAAACAGGTTGCCTTAAAAAAGTTAAGTAATGGGTAATGAAAATTTAAGTTAGCATAACTTAGAACATCAAGTTATTACAACTAACGGGGAAATTGATTTAATTTTTTCAATTTTGTTATACTGTACGACCGGATGTGTTGAGTTTACTTAACTTTTTTAAGGCAGCTGGTTTGCTAATTTTTTTAAGTAATGGGGAATGAAAACTTGATTTAGCATAAATTAAAACATCAAGTTATTATAACTGAAGGGAAACTTAATTTATTTCTAAGGTAGCCCAGGAATCACTACACACTGATGGTGAGTGTCAGAAACTGTTGGACACACCCAGTATGCAAATAGATGACAGAAGCCAATAGAAAAGAAGTTGCCAATGGCAGCAGACTAAACTCAATTATTATAAGTTGGTTCAACTCAAAGATCTCAGTTTGAATGTATATGTGCCCACAAATGTTCTAACTACCTCAAAATAGTTGAATATTGTTTAGGAATTTCCAATTTGATGTAAAACAAACTTAAATCAGTTGAGTTCAAACAACGTATGGGTTTTCGGTGTAGCAGTATAGCTACTGAGGTGGACAGTTGGATTTACTATGGTAACCAGTGCACTTACTTGTGTGTAACCAGGTAAAGAGGCCTTGGATGATTTCCCCTTAGACGCAGTTAGAGTAATCCAAATATTCAAGTGAAGTTACTCAAACTAAGATTTCATAATGACCCATCTTAAATTCTTTGTACCGTCTGTGGTCCATAAAATCTTAATTCAAGTAGCTTGTGTGTTTGGGGTTGCTTAAAGACCACTTATGTGCAGACCATGGGTTTAAAGACCTGTGCTCCCTCACAAACAGAGCAATCAGGTTCAAACCAAGCATGCCAAACAGAGTTAAACCCTGGAGCCTTGAACTCAAGCCTTGAACCGGGGGTCATAAAGGTGCAGCTGGGATGTGTTGTTAAACCCACAGTAGAAGAAAGTTCCCCTCTTGAGTCATATAGGTCATCTCAGACTGTCGTAGCTGATTCAGGTCACGCTTGAGGATGGGAACGGGGTCAGAAGTTGGAGTCACTGCTTTGCTGCTTTGATTTTGTAAAGCCTGGGAAGATGAGCAAGAGTTACATAACAGCTGTCTGTGCTGTAAAAGATGGCTCTGCTCCATCTCTGCTCAGGTATGCTTGCGGTTCATGTTTCGCTAATCCACACTCAGGTTTTACAGCTTCTGCAGAGAGAACGCCGGGAACGCAGGAACCCGTGACGGCTCAAGCGCAAACGACTCGGCTGAGGAGCGTGTGAGTGTGAGAGTGTGTGAGAGGTGGAGGGAAATGAGTCATTGGATTTATCTGAAAGCGCCTTAGCTGTGTTTCCTGCTCCTCTTGCTCGCTCTCTTGCTCTCTCTCTCTCTCACCTCGTCAATATCTCTGCTCGCGCCCACGCTCGATCAATACCCTCGCTTTGGCCAGGTTTGCCTCTGCTGACCCTCAGACTCAGGCTAAAAACACACATCATTAGGTCTGTATAATATGTAGTACACTGCTCATCGAATTTTGGGTTGGCAAGGCTCACTTCTTGCTAAGCAGCTGGGAGCTAATCCTGAGTGTATACTGATCTTCAACAAAGAGACTGCAGTAAAAGCATCTGCTTTTTCTTGTGATGGATTTGCATTATGTGTTGGAGCGTTGCTATGAGAAGGATTTGATTGAATTGAGCCATTCCAGAGCGTCAGCGAGGTCAGGTGGTGTTGGTGTTGTTACACAGGGTAGTTCAGTAGATGTGGGAGTGCAGTTATTTAGTCAGACAGGAGGACTTACCAATAGATACCAAGAGATACCAAGAGATGGAGATCAGTAGAATTGTGCTGTGAGAAGGATTTGACTGCATTCGGCCATATCATTGATTACACTGAGCAATTCCAGAGCATCAATGAGGTCAGGTGGTGTTGGTGTAGTTACACAGGGTAGTTCAATAGATGTGGGAGTGTAGTTACTGAAGTAGACAGATGGAGTTACTGGTGTCAGATGGTCTAAATTAGTCCTGATGGTTAAGGTGGTTGAAAAGCTGGTCGTCAAGGCCGTCAAATCCTAAACTATACTATGTGAAGCCAGAAGGTTAATCCGCTCTTGGCGAGCATGGTGTTTGTTGTGTTTGATTTTTTTTTTGTTGTTATTCTTGGTCATGCTGGGCCAATAATTTGGTCTTTCCAGTTGACCAGCTTTATCAGTTTATACTGATTGTCCAGATTGATCATGCTTGTAGATCAGATTAACCATTAAATACAAACAAAACATACCATATGCTAGCCTCACCAACTCTTAACCAGTCAGGCTGGTCAGGCTATTTATTTTTATTTTTAGCAGGACATCCCTTCTGAAAGGGCTTTAGATGAGAGTAGATGTTATAATATTGTTTTCATCCCCCACACCAGAGCACCAGAGAGGTCAGACGTAGGTGTCGATGTTAGATTATTCTTTATGGCACTCCAACTCATCACAAAAGTATTGGATGGCACAGTGACCTATCACTATTCAGATAAAATATATGCTATACTTACTAAAAAAAACATACTATTTGCTGGTCAAGAGCTACAGTGGTCGACCAGAGAGGCTTTAGCTGACATTAGATTTTGGAACATTGCTGTGAGGAGAATTTGATTGCATTCGGCCATATAAGAACATCAGTTCTGCCACTCCAACTGATCCCAAAAGTACAATAGTGAATGGAGCTCCATCATCAGACCAGAAGACACCATAGCTCAATGCAGGGATTCCTTTTACCCCTATATCCCACTCTTGTAATTAGGCACAGAGTGACATGAGTGTGAAGTTCTCACAGTTCGTCACAGTTGATTTGGTCAATGCTTTTCTACAGAAATGATGTAGCTGCATATGAAACTGAACTCTTTACATGGCAAAATAACAAAAGAAAAAAAAATAATAATAATAAATGTGTTGTCACTACAAACAGGAAATTGCTGCTCCTGAAATCAGTCCAGGATTTACTTTTCAACACAATAGCTCCTGTAATTGAGGTGTGTGTTGGAGGTGAGTTGTTTGTGTGTGTATTCATGTGTGAGAAGACTGGTGTGTATTAGCTTGTGAGCTTCTGCCTCAGAAAACACTCAGCATACATCCGATTCACCCACATCACAAATCCAATCTTACATGCAGCCCACCTGCTGGCTAATCCTAATAGGACTGTCCTAAAAACCTGAGCACAAATGAAATCTGTGAGCCTGTGGAGAGTTATCGATAAGCCCCCATTACATTAAAACCACCTGCATAATATTGTGTAGGTCCCTGTAGTGTCCCCTAAACAGCATAATAATGCTGTTGTACCATGTAGAACAGAACTGGATTTAACCAGCCAGAAAACACAAAACATGCATTTCTAGATGATTTACTTAATAGAAATACAGCATTTGCAGAACCAGTTAAATGATAATGTAATAAAATAAATAAAAGGTTTTCTCCTCAAATAAGTGACTTTTAACCATGTAAAACAATTAATATCATGCTGATTGTAATTGTTTCTCTCTCTCTTTGTTTTCAGTCTGTTCACAGTTCTCCAGAGGAGTTTACGCTATTTTCGGATTCTACGATAAGAAGTCGGTGAACACGATAACATCGTTCTGCGGGACGCTGCACGTTTCCTTCATCACCCCCAGCTTCCCGCTGGACGGCACACAGCAGTTCATCATCCAGATGAGGCCGGACATCAAAGGGCCTCTGCTCAGTTTGATCGAGTACTACAAGTGGGACAAATTCGCCTACCTGTACGACAGCGACCGCGGTAAGACCCTCTGCTGATCTGAGCTGAATATATAATGATCAAGCATGTCCACCTCCCTATATCTATACCCATTATATTTTTGTTCAGCTTAACTTTACTTTAGGTTCTATAATCTCTGCATACTTTATTATCGTCCTCCTTTCACTCCTTTCTTCAATGCTCAGGACCCCACAGGAGGGACCACCACAGAGCAGCTATTATTTGGTGGTGGGTCACTGATTATATAGTGTGTGTTGTGCTGGTAGGAGTGGATCAGATACAGCAGCAGTGCTGCTGGAGTTTTTAAACACTGTGTTCCCTCAATGTCCTCCATTCTATTAGACTCTCCCACCAAGTCAGAGACAGAAGCTCTGAATCTAGTCATTCATTAGTGGGCACAAGATGCTGACTACAGGACCCTGCTCACAAGACGCCTTCCACAGGACCAATCCCGTAGAATGGCTCCCACAGGACCCCTCCGAGAGGATGCTGTCCACAGGATCCTGCCAAAAAGATGCTGCCCACAAGATGCTGCCCACATAACGCTGCCCACAGGATGCTACCCACAGGATTTCTTCTGCAGAATGCCACCCACAAGACCCTGCCCACAGGATGCTGTTGGTGGACTATTCTCAGTCCGGCAGTGACACTGAGGTGTTTAAAAACTCCAGCAGCACTGATGTGTTTGACCCACTCATAATGCTCATAAGGTCATGCTTGATTATTGTATATCCACATAATGCAAATTTTGAAAATCATAAAATGTAAAAAAAAAACACAATAATAAACCTTGTATCTCTCTAAAAACATATTATCTTTAAAAGTCAGTGTATACAGATTTAATGTACAGACATTTTGGAGCATTTCTATCATTTCATTCATCACAAACATTTCACACAATATAAAAATAAATAGATTCAAAAGTCAAAAAATAGAAAATGCCAAAAATTATAATATAGATGCAGACACAGTGCAGTAAAATGTATATTTCATCAGTAATAAAGAAACACAAGACTACATAAAGCATAGTTTAGTTTCTTAACGTAAAATCCAAATCTAAAAAAATAATAATATTAATAATTAATTTCTTTCAAAACTTGTATGGATATTTGTTGGCATGTATTCCAAAAGTCATGGGATAGCAGTATTTAAACTGCTCATGAAGTGTTAACCCAGGGGACAGCTTGGGAATTCCCACCCCTGTACTGTAAGTTGTGAGGTGTTATCTTGTGGGTAAGTGAAGTTGGTTGAACAGTCAGCGTGCTCAGAGATGGTAAGGCCTGGTGAGATCTAATAGTGGGTGCAGATGGATGGGATGTTTCATTTCTGAAGTTAAATTGCAGATATTTACTATTCCTCCATCCACAGTGTCACCTGTGTGCTGATAGGAATACACCATAGAAGGCTAATGTTAACACCCACAGTGGACAGTGCAGTGAGTGGTAATGATGGTGACTGGCGCTGTCTGGCTAGAATTGTCCATTTGTAGATATTTGTGTTTCGTGGAGCATCTTTAGCTGTGTTTGTTTCTTGGTGAGTGAGAGTGGATGTTATGTGAATTAGCTGGAGAGTAAATTATTCTGTTCTAAAAGTCTCATCTGGATAAACAGAACATCAGTTCTGTGCTGTGGGTCAGAACCGGCAGTTTGCTGAGGGCTGGACTGAGCTTAGATGTGCTTGTTTGTGTATGCTGGACACGTCCGACATGGTGTCTCAGTCTGTGTATTCTTCCGTGCCATCACCGCCCCCCAACGCTCTCTCTCTCTCGCTCTCTCTCCCTCTATCTCTCTCTGTTGTGTTTAGCGCTCAGCAGGCCGGGGTGTTAAATGGTTGGAGATAAGCTGTTTTCTAAATTGTCTGTAGAACTCAGTTCTGCGTAAGGATTTATAACAGGTGTGTTTACCTGTGATCAGTATCACAGCTCCACCTGCACGATGTAATTTATCTTCAGCAGAGGATAGAAAGACAGAGAGAGAGAGAGAGAGAGAGACAGAGGGAAAGAGAGAGAGAGAGAGAGAGAGAGAGAGAATAGTTAAGTAGTATGGGAGTGTTTTAGGAATTGGTCCAGCTATTGTAATTGGATGTTGTAATAGAAGTTGTTTATGAGAGAAAGGCTTAGTGGCTGAGTTGTTGCCAGCAAACCCATAAATTCATGCTGTAATTTTAAACACTCTGGATATTACAAATACCTCTCATGTACTGGCTTACTGGCCACTTTATTAGAAACACCCCAGCTACCTTGTGCTTCCACTGACTGGCCACTTTATTAGAAACACCATACATACCTTGTGCTTCTAGTCACTGGCCTCTTTATTAAAAATACAAATTACCTTGTGCTTCCACTCACTGGCCACTTTATTAGAAACACCAACTACCCGCCTTGTGCTTTAATTTACTGTCCCCTTTATTAGAAACACCTACTGAACCTTGTGCTTCCACTTACTGGCCACTTTATTGGAAACACCTACTGAACCTTGTGCTTCCACTTACTGGCCACTTTATTGGAAACACCTACTGAACCTTGTGTCTCCACTTACTGGCCACATTATTAGAAACACCTACTGAAGCTTGTGCTTCCACTTACTGGCCACTTTATAAGAAACATCTACTAAATGTTGTGCCTCCATTTACTGGCCACTTTATTAGAAACACTTACTTTTGAGTATGAGATGTTTTCCCCTGAATTACCAGCTTGGTAACTGGCTACTTTAATAGAAACACCTCAAAGTAACAGAGTAGTAGAAGGTACATTGGGTGGGCAGTCTGGTTACTTGTACTGGTCATTGTAATGCTATAGAAATACTGACCAGTTGCATGAGCAGTTTCTGAGAGCATCTTCTCTCATATTATCTTCTGTGAAGATGAGACTGTATGTCGGTTTGTTTTTGGTGAAAATTGCGATGGATCAGCGCTGCGGTCCTCTGGGTCCAGAGGCAGTAATCCTCTTACACATGTTACTGCAGCTCTCTAATTGCAATTAAAGCCAGATTGGATTGTGCTTTGCTCTTTCCTGCGCTGTAAACCTGCTTCGTTAGCGCGGTAAAGACAGCGAGTTATTAATTGCCGCCGCTCTCCAGGCTCTCTGCAGATTGGAGGGTCTAGCTGAGCATCTTCCTCAGTGTTTTCTGTGATCAGAAACAAGGAGGAGCAGCGCAGGACCCGCGGCCGCTCGCTCTGATCTTAATCCATGACCTCGCCGTAATTGGGGTGGCTAATTAATTCAGCCTCACACCTCTGACGAGGCGCTGAGGCTCAGCTGGTGCAGTTTAAATAGACGAGGAGATTATGTAACGTAATGGATCAATGAGCATAAAGACTGTGATAGCAGAGCACAGAGAGGCAAACAGAATGGGAACCTCATTAACAAGCTCAGAGAAATCAATAGGTTTGAAACATGAAAAATTAGATTTAACAAGGGATTCCTGTGGTTCTGCGCTTTTTATACAGCGTTTAGGGCAATAGCTGAACCTGGTTGCCTGCATCAAACTTGCATAAGTTTCTAAAGTTTACTACATGTCCAAATATGTGTGGACACTCCTGCTAATAAATGCATGATTCATGCCAGGCATGAGCAAAAGAGGTATAAATCTCCCCAGTATTGAGCTTTGGAGCAGTGGAATAAAGGAGTGTGGGTAAATGTATAGTTAGAATGGCACTACTGAGGTAAATGTATGAAAAGAATAGGTAACCTAACTTCCTAAATTCATTACTAAAACTGCACTACTGTGGTAAATAGACAGTATGATTCTGTTAGCACTGCTAGAACAAATTAGTAATTGTAGTTATAAATCTACCTCATTAGTGGCATTCTAATCAAAAACCTAATTGACTAATGAGGTAGATTTCTAACTAAACTTGCACTGCTGTGGTAAATATATGGCTAAAATTGCACTACATTCACGATTACGATTACACAACTGAAGTAAATTCATAATCAGCATAGCACTAATGGGGTACAATTATGATTATAATGGCAGTTCTGAGGCAAACATATGACTAAAATGTGTGATTAGAATTGCACTGCTGAGGTAAATGTGTGATTAGAATAGCACTGCTGAGGTAAATATATGATTAGAATAGCACTACTGAGGTAAATGTATGATTAGAATAACTCTGCTGAGGTGAATGTATGATTAGAATAGCACTTCTGAGGTAAATGTATGATTAGAATAGTCCTGCTAAAGTAAATGTATTGTGCTTTGTTGGTGTGTCTGCTGGGGTATCGTCTTATGTACTACGTTAGATGTCTAGTCACATGCCCTTTTATATTGTTGGCTGTTTTATTAAAAACATTCTGCATTCCAGTTATTGTCAACTACCTACTTTGTGCTTCCAGTCTTTGGTCACTTTATTGGAAACACCTTTAGCAATGGGTGCATCTTAAACGTAGCTAAGTGCACTTTAAAAACAGTATCCAGATATGTTTGTATATTATGGAGAAATTTTAATATGAAGAGATGAATCTTTAAGCAGAGTGTTTTTTTTTGCATTAGCACTGATATGTGGACAATGTATGGAATATATATGCTGGTATTATGTATGTATGAGGATACAGAAAGGATTGAATTAGTGTGTCTTGGGTTTCTGTGGTTCTGTTTACAGTTCCAGACAGGAGGGGTTAATCTTTCAGGCTTTTCCAATCTCAGAAATGGAAAGGAAAACATCATGGAGAAGAAAAATCCATACACTCACAGTATCATACACTCAGTTCACCCTGCCTAACTCTGTGATACGTTTCTACTGTCCTGTCATGCTAAATCAATTTCCCCACAACTGACAAAAACCAAAATGACAATTTTACATTCTTATATTCTGTGTCAAATCAATCATGTAGGGATGCTTTGGATGACACTGTGACACCTCTGGGATGTTTTCCTGCAGTAAATATAGAAAAGAATTGATTTACACCAAAGAAAAAATAGTCTGCAGAAATGATGTCAATACATAGGATGGGGTGTGGGTCTCTGCACTGACCTCAGTTTATTTGGTAAAATTGTCTACAAAGGAATAAATTTAACAAATGACACATACAAACACTACTGTTTAAATGTAAATCAATATTTTTTAATAATGTTAAATCATATTAGTTGCATATACATATATAAAAGGATCTATACTAGCTGTAGTCCTCCTAGGGCTGTGCATCGTCCATTGATTTTTGGACCATGAATCATAGATGCTGTATAATATGTTTTTCTGTATATTCTACTGTATGTGACCTGAAATATATATTTTTTGTAGTAATTAATTAAAATAGTACATATCTAAATGAAATCTCAATTTTTTTTTTAGCTTTTTTTTTTTAAACTTGTTTGGGCAAAATGCAGCTGTGTTTTTTCAACAGCAAATCATAGTGTTAAATAGATATATAAGATTTTTAAACATACATAAACATTTCAGATACTGGTAATATATATATTTTTAGTAGAATGACACTTATTTGGTTTAGAATGTCATTGCTAAGGCAAACTAAAGTCTAGAATAGTGTTCTGTAGTAGCTAGTTAGCTAAATTAATAATTAGAGTGGTACATTTATAATTAGAAATGCGTTTTAAAGGTAAATTAATATCAACAATAGTACTGATGAGGTAATTTATCAGATTCATTTAATATATCTGTAACATAAATGTTTTTTGCATTGTTAACCAAAATGTACCTGATGACAACCATGAACACTATCACAAGTAACTCATGTCACTATTAACTAGGGCCGATTATTCGGGCTGATTATTGACTTTTTTTTTAGATAATCGGCATCAGCTGATATCTGCGCCCATAAGGCTGATTTTTAATAAATGTCTCAGGCTGCGTCCGAAATCGCGTACTTAAGCAGTACGTACTGGATTGGGGTGAGTACGCACTGCTTGTCGAGCAAAGCAGTACGCTTTTTCAGTACGCCAGACCGCAGTACGCACGCAGCCTCGGACGCACTACATCCACCATCTTACCTCTGACGCCCTTTCACCTCTCACCCCTCCTAACCAGCAGCACACTTTACAGAGCTTTACCCTAATTAATTTCATTAAAATCCCCTCATTAATCAGCTCTTATTAATAAATAAACCCCCAAACTGTCCTATTTAATAAACACTGACTAAATAAAACTTAAAATTAATATTTCCTCAAATATGAAATATTTAATAATAAATATGAACAGACTGTTTAATATTCATGAAGCATATTAATAATACTAGCTTATGCAACAAAACAATTATCAAAAAGTTTCAAAGATAAATACCAAAATGTTAATTAATTCCTGCCTTTCCATTTCACCTCAGAATTTCCTTTTCTAGCCTAAATATTTAAACACATGATCCTTATTGTTATACATGATCTTTTACTGACTGCATTAAACATAAAGGCAACATATATGCATTACTGATGTAAATAAAATATGCTAGAACCAGTCAGTTTCTGGAAAACTGGGGATCATATTTGGCAATAAAAAAATATTTTAGTTATTTTATTTAATATAATTTTTCCCTCACTTGCATATTTACACAAATACATTTCTCACAAAATACAAGAATGACAAGTCTTTAAAGTAGCTTTATTTATTTTTTTTATTCATTGTTCATTTTTCTCCCTCTCTTCATCTTCATCCTCTCGAGTAGGAAGGATAGTTGAATCTGAAACACACACAGATTAAAACAGTTTAGCTTGGTCATTAAACAAACATAATATAAATTCTGAACAACATAAAAGTCTTACCATCCTGGCTGGTTAGCTAGCTATTTAATAAAACTAAATAAAATGGTCAGATTTTGGTTATAATTTATTAATGTGATTTTTGGCAACCAGTCTGTCTGTCTGTTGAAAAGCCTCTCTGATATCAGCAGCCTTTTTTCTCAGATGAGTTTATACAGACTGATCAGTATTAAGTTAAAACTGCCCCAGCTCTTCAGCACTGCAGCAGTATACAGGGCTGTAGTGAGTTAGTAAACGCTGGTGTTGTAGAACAGAAGATTAATAAAGAGTTGTGATAAGTTTGATAACTCTAGCTAAGCTAACTGATCTCAGTAGCACAGGGCTAACGCTGCTCAGTAAAGCAGTTCAGATACGAAAATAAAGATGTTCTGTCTGCAACAGCATTAATAACAAACCCACACCCCTATAACTCGCTACTTTAACTTAAACTAACCCTCATAAATCTTTCATTTACAGCCTGATATCACAAACAACCAAAACAGTTTATATATCTGAATCTCCTCACCTCATAAACTTCTCTCTCTCTCCACTCCTCTCCTCTCCTCCGCCGCTCCGCCGCTCACTGACGGGTCACTCAGCTCAGCGCGGCTCCCGGTGGATTGTGGGAAATATTAGCGGGTGAAGTGTGCTGGGCTTGGCTGTATTCGGAATGGCATACTACTATACTGCGTACTGCATACTGCACTAGTATGTACTGCATACTACACACTGCCCAGTATGTAGTATTCGGTACTGTAACACTTTTGATTGTAGTACCCTACACGGTCCCTGACACACCAATCAGTGCTCCGAATTCCTTAGAGTGAGTTGTAAACAGAAAGAACATGAAAAATGTCCTACCTTTTCATTATTAAGACTAATGAGATCTGCATACTGTCCAGAACAGCAATTGCTGCTTTTATTTTAGAGTTTAGCAGCTAACCCAATTCTAACAACCAATTAGCAGCAGCCCCCACAACCCAAGTATGTTCCAGTTATATTTAAATATGTTTTTCTATTTATTTTAGTAGATTACTATTTTCATCTATGTAAATACCAACAAGAAGAACACATTTAAACAAACTCTCATTCATATTTACACAATCTCAACACAAATCAAACAATTTTATTAATTTGTATTCAAATAATTCCCTTATTTAAAAGAAAAATATGTATTTAAACTGAGGGAATTATTTATTAAATCAACAGAACGATTTATTAAAACTGAGGGAATTTTTTATTAAAGTAACAGAATAATTTATTAAAACTGAAGGAATCATTTATTAAAATAACAGAATAATTTATTAAAACTGAGGGAATCATTTATTAAAATAACAGAATAATTTATTAAAACTGAGGGAATCATTTATTAAAATAACAGAATAATTTATTAAAACTGAGGGAATTATTTATTAAAACTGAGGGAATCATTTATTAAAATAACAGAATAATTTATTAAAACTGAGGGAATTATTTACTGCATCAAGGAAAGTAATGGCTCACCGCTGTCGAGACCCTCCACTGTCCCGGCCGCGGAAAGCGCTCGGCTGCGGCAGCGGAGGGTCCCGGCCGCGGAAAGCGCTCGGCTGCGGCAGCGGTGGGTCCCCGCCGCGGAAAGCGCTCGGCCGCGGCAGCGGAGGGTCCCCACCCGCGGAGAACGCGCGGCCGCGGCAGCGGAGGGTCCCGGCGGCGGACAGCGCTCGGCCGCGGCAGCGGAGGGGGCTCGACAGCGGTGAGCCAATACTTTCCAAAATAATTCCCTTAATTTAAAAATATATTTATTTATAAAATTTAAAAATCTCTCGCACTCGCCTCCATCTTGTTTTTTTCTGAAGCGAGCTGGAGAAGCCAGTCGCAATGCATGATGGGATGCAGTACACCGCGAAGATAGCTCCCCATGCACACTGCGAAATCGGAGCGGAGTAGTACACCATCCGGGTACCTGTAGTGCACTACAGATCCTCAGTTTGGTCGCATACTGCGTACTGCATACTGGCTTTAGGCAGATTTAGTACGCGAGTAGTATGTAGTATGCCATTCCGAATACAGCCCTTGTATACTTAAAAATGTCTCCCGGTGCAGTACGTCATCCGGGAACTTTTCGCGTACTCAAACTCGCCTACTGCGCATTCGGACACACTACCCGATCTCGCATACTGCTTTTGCATACTGTTTAGTATGGAAGTACGCGATTTCGGACGCAGCCTCAGACTCTGCTCTGGGCAGCACCGTGTGCTGTTCGGCAGTAGAGCCGTTACAGCTCCCCCTAGTGTCAACTCCACCATCCTGCTGACACACAGCAGATGAGCTGAGGAGTTCAGTTCCCCAGAACCTGCAGAGCTTTAGACAGAGCTGCAGAAAATGGCTTCAGTTCAGCTTTAACTGGATCCAAATGGACATGTAAGTGAATTTATCCGACTGGCTTTAGTAATTAGCAGTGCAGCTTCTGTGTTAGACGGAGTTTTACTGTCTAGTAGCCTCTGTGCTAGCTAACGCTAACCGACTAGCTAACGCTAACCGTGTAGCTAACGCTAACTGACTAGCCAACGCTAACTGGCTAGCTGACGTTAACCGTGACGCTAACGCTAACTGGCTAGCTATCGCTAATTGGCTGTCTAACGCTAAACAGGATGCTAACGCTAACTGGCTAGTTAACGCTAACCGGCAAGCTAACGCTAACGGGCTAAATTATCGGCTAGCTAACGCTAACCGGTTGCTTTAGCTCAGCTCTGCTAACTCAGCTAACCCATAGGAGAAAACTCCTTTTATGATTTTAACTCTAGAACAGTGTGTGCTGAAGCCAAATCACTTAAACAAAACGCATAATACAGCCAAATAATTAAATGTGGAAATCCCAGCTCCCTAACTAGTAAATTTAGCCTTTGCATTTATTATATTATGGTATGGGTTAATCTCGTAAATACAATATAACTTACTGCATGTTTTGAGGGCATTATTAGTTGGGACTCGATAAAATGGGAATGTACCTACCTTGATAGTTATTTACACATAATAGCTAGCTAACGTATCTAACTCCTCCATTGATTTCATGTTTGAGTAAATACTGCGGCAATGAGAAGCTCTTAATATCAGTTAAGGTTAGTTGGCTAATTTACCCACTGTTTACTTTAACTGAATTTAGCTTTTTGACGAGTCCATTATAAGTTTGGGTGTCATACTGAATCAGGTGTAAATAATAGAGATATTACTGAATGTGTGTCGTGTGGTGTTAAAATGTGTGAGTAGTGTGTAAATAAAAAGTGATTAGGTTGGTGTGGGCTATAGTAATGCAGGTGTCAGGTGTGGCTGCTGTAATGAGTAAACGGCAAATTCTGTAGTTAGGTATTTTGCTTTGAAAAAGTTTAACATGGCAAAAGAATAATTTCTTACATTGTATTAATTATTATCACAGATGACAGCCACACTCCCCTGGATATCATCAAGATGTGCTTTTCAGAGGATGCTGTGGCAACCCACTCAGAGAGTAGACTGGACTATTAACACTTTTTTATTTTAGTGTATAGCTGGACAGAGCAGTCTCTCAAAAGTGAAGCCACCACAGGTCGGGCGCCCCCTGCTGTTCGGTTGCAGAAAGCTGTGTAACTCATCCCCATAGGTTTCAGTGGCAATACAGACAACTTTCAAGCACATCTTTTTCCCAATATACTGTAATTCTTCCTCCATTATTTAAATGCAACAGCTAGTGTAACCTCTGCTTATATTGTCAAATGTTTATATCCCCACATAATTAGTTTTTTAAACATTATTCAGCTCTATTCAAAAAGGTGTGGTTATTGTAAAAGGGCTAAGTTACACCTAGCCGGGGTGGGACCAATGACTGTATGGACTGTATGTAGCTCTGTGGAGACAGCCCTCAGGGGCGGGTTTATTCAAATGAGTAGGCTGTCTCTCTCCACAGTCTATCTCCCTCCTCTGGTCTCTACTGCGCAGACTCAGATTTCAGGATCGCCAGATCGACAGTCCCTGGGAAATAACTTCATACAACTGGCCAAAATTTATTTCACAATATATAGCCAAATTTTGGTCAATACAATATAATTTCAGTATTAATATGAACAGTAAAAAAGATAGATTCAAATGTAGATCATCACACACTGAAACTGACAGGATGTGGAAGCTTGTAGTGTTCTGCTGTTCCTGCGCGGCTTAAATTAATCTGACAGCAGCTTCCTGTAATGAACATCAGTCAGAAATTTTTTATTTCGAAGAACGTATATTATTAAATACTGTATATCTCTTAGAACCCAATACCATTTTTTTATACTTTGATGTACCTTTGTTCACCTAAAATGCCAAAGGGTTTTCAGATAACCATAGGTTATATAGGTTAAATATATATTTATTAGCGTAAAAAGTCAATATGTTGCCGTCACAGATCAGCCACAATATTTAGCAACTATCTAGTGATGCTAACTGTTTTTTGAGGAGAATTAATCGCTGTTTCTAATAACAGATCAATGTTTTTGTACTGGTTAGAGAGCATAGTCCTGTGGTTTGATATGATATATGGATTACAGCTATAGTTTAATTCAGTTCTTAGTTATTACCCTCACAATACCAGGATATGGCTGGTGCAGTGTTAGCTAGGTGAACAGACTGCTGGTGTCAGTGCAGATGGCTGGTGATGCTCCAAATGATGTTCCAAGCTAAACTATTTGCTGTTTTTTTTTATATATATATATATATCAAAATAATGTTACTGTGCTGACTGGATAAAAAACTCTTTCTGTTTGATAAATGTGGAATATATATGTACTTTAATCTGTACTCTAGCATGTAGTTACCGGCTTAATGCCACCATCGGATGGATTCTGAGTGACATTTAAATATTTTATATATCGTAATAAATATCGATATTGAATTGTTGTCCAGTTTTAAACTATGAGTAAAGATAGATAGATAGATAGATAGATAGATAGATAGATAGATAGATAGATAGATAGATAGATAGATAGATAGATAGTCTTTATTGTCCATAATGGGAAATTTGTTTTCACTGTCAGTACATAGCCTCCGAAACACAGATACATGCATAAATACACTTAAAACATACGTTCCACCCAGTCCCCACCAACCTCCACCATCCCCATATACAGCCCTGAATCTGTCTGTGTTTGCGTTGGGCAGGACTGACCACCCTGCAGGTTGTGCTGGACACAGCAGCAGAGAGGAAGTGGCAGGTGACGGCAATAAACGTGGGCAACATGAAGGACGAGAGGAAGGATGAAGCCTACCGGTCACTGTTCCAGGACCTCGAGAACAAGAAGGAGAGGAGGGTTATCCTGGACTGCGAGCAGGACAAGGTCAAGGACATCATGGAGCAGGTGAGCTGGATAAATTAAACTATAAACATAATTAATTCTATACATATAACCTTATAATAAACATAAAGTCAGTGTACTGTTAGTGTCTACCTGTAATTAACTCTATACTTGTAGCATTAGAATAAACCCAAAATAAACAGAAAGTCAGTGGTCAGTGGGAGTGTCTGCCTGTAATTAACTCTATATATCATTAGAATAAACCCAATTAAACAGAATGTCAGTGGACCGTGAGAGTTTCTACCCTTAGTTAACTCTATATAGCATTAGAATAAACCCAAAATAAACAGAAAGTCAGTGGTCAGTGGGAGTGTCTACCTGTAATTAACTCTATATAACATCAGAATAAACCCAAATAAACAAAGTCAGTAGTCGGTGAGAGTTCCTACCTTTAGTTAACTCTATATAACATCAGAATAAACCCAAATAAACATAAAGTCAGTGGTCAGTGAGAGTGTTTAACTGTAATCAACTAGAAATAGATTAGAATAAATCCAAATAAACATAAAGTCATTGGTCAATGAGAGTGTCTACCTGTCATTAACTCTATATAACATTGAAATAAACCCAAATAAACATCAGTCAGTGGTCAGTGACCGTGTCTGCCAGTAAAATACATGATTCTTCAGATCTTTGATCAGCCCTGTGAATTCAGTTGTTTTTTTGTGAACCAGGTGGATTATTGTGGAACTGATTCAGTAAAGAAGCAAAACTCTGGTCTCATTACTGAGTGAGTTCACGGAGGGCTGTGGAAACGAGTGAAGAATTCTTCATGAAATGGGTTATTTATTCTGACACGTCAGGGAAAAGTCATTGATTTCTATTTAAGTCCTGCAGAAGTGTGTTTAACCAACCACCGGAATCAATACAGCTGAATCCAACAGCAGCTTTATCTATAATGCGCACACACACACACACACACAGTGTTTTTTTATCTCCAGGCACACAGAACAAAATCCTCACCAGCCCTCACCAGAACCGTATCTGTATCTTAAAATAACTCTAATTAGAGATTTTAACTGCATCCACCAGTGCCATGAAAAAGTATTTGCCCTTACAGATTTCTTTTGTTTTTACCTTTTTTTCCATACTTATCTAACACACGTTAGTATCAGAAAAAGATACCCTGAGTAAATATAAAAAGCAGTTTTATATAAAGGGAAAAATATCGATTTAATCGACACAGTGAAAGCTATTATTAACAAATAGAATGGAAGAATGGAAGAATGGAACAGTGGTAAACCTTTCCAGGAGTGACTGGCCTTCCACAATTACTCCAAAAGGGCAAGGACAACTCATCCAAGAGGCTCCAAAAGAACCACATCTAAAAACTGCAGGCCTCACCCAGCTCAGTTAAGTCAGTGTTAATTATTCAATAATAAGATAAAGACTGGGTAAAATTGGTCTCCATGGGAGAGTTCCAAGGCAAAAACCACTGCTGACCAAAAAAAAAAAAGTTTTCCAGTACTTTGGGAAAATGTTGTGTGTTCTTTCCTGTTACATCTAGTGTAAAACTATAAAGAAATTCAGAAAAAGAACATCATACTGAAAGTCAAACATGAAGGTGGTCATGTGATGGTCTGGGGCTACTCTGCTGCTTTAAGTCCTAGACAACTTGCTGTTATTTGAGGAACCATGGATTCTGATGTTTACCAGACTGTCCTGAAGGAGAATGTCTGGCCATCAGTTTGTGACCTTAAGCTCAGGCGTACTTGGGTTCTGCAGCAGGACAATGATCTGAAGCCGACCAGCAAGTCCACTTAGGAATGGGTAACAAAAGAAAATTAAGGTTTTGGAGTGGCATGATCTTAAACAGGCTGTTTATGCTGGAAAATCCCCCAATGTGGCTGATTAAAACTATTCTGTAAAGAAAAGTGGGCCAACATTCCTCCACAGAGATGTGAAAGAATCATTACCAGTTATTGCAGACTCTTGATTGCATTTGTTGTTGCTAAGGGTGGTTTTATTAGGTTTAGGGCCAGGTAGGTTTAAATAGATTTTATTTTTTTTCCCTTAGTAAATTAAATTATCATTTAAAAATGGGCTTTTTATGTACTCAGGTTAAATTTTTTAGACATTAAAATGTGATTAAAAAGCAAAAACAATAGAAATCTGTAGGTATCACAATACCCAAAGCAACAGTGGCTTTTTTTTTTTTTACTAAATTTATTATTATTATTTGTTTTTTTTTTTTATCACAGATCATAACCATTGGGAGACATGTGAAGGGATATCACTACATTATAGCAAACCTGGTGAGTATCACAAGTTACTTACCTCAAGAAATCCCATTAACCATGTTCCTGTTAAATGTAAAGGTTGATCAATTGTATTGACTCCCACGAACAAGTGTATATAATGGGCAAATAAAGTTTTGTTAATTTGCATTAATATTTACAATCATTAATTGTCCATATATTGTTCAAAAACTGTTGCTTGTCTTACATAAATACAGAATATCTATAAATATATCTGTAAATGTTGATCCACAGTTGTGCACACACAGCTTATATAACCAATACAGAACAATATTGTACTATTAGTATTGAACAGTTTGGAGCAGCCGTAAACTTGTGACCTGTATAAAGTTACTATGCCATCAGGATGTATCATCAGAGATTAAGGAAACATACTGAGTTTAAGCACTAACAGCTCTTGTCAGCAGAGCTTCAGGCAGTGCTTTCTTATTTGAATTGTGTAGTACGTTACGGTAATCTGTTGTGGGTTTTAGACTCCAAACATGCCTACCACCATTCCCCCAGTCGATTTCCACATCCCTGGTTGCCACATAAAGAACACAACACCACAAAAACAGTGTGCTGCAACCAAATGAAAAGAGAGATTTAGCTCACTGAGCTTCAGTAAGGTTGCCATAGTAACCATAGCTTGGTAATTGGTGTTAATAAAGTTAATTAGAAGAACATTCTGAAACGGTACATTATGCAGTCTGCAAAAGGTTTCTGTAAAGACACTGTAAAGAAGAGGAAGACAAGGAACAGGAAGAAGAGGAGAGTGTTATGTAAGGTTTGCCTGAGGCTTGTCCCATTTCTTCCATGAATGTAAATGTGACTGATCTCCTGTCTGAATCTGGCAGGGATTTGTGGACGGAGATCTGTCCAAAATCCAGTACGGAGGAGCCAACGTCTCGGGATTCCAGATTGTGGATTTTGAAGACCCTTTGGTGTCCAAGTTCGACCAGCGCTGGGAGGCTCTGGAGGAGAAGGAATACCCTGGAGCCGACAGCAAGATACGGGTTAGTGACCATTAATTATCGTATATACAGTATATATTAGATTTACTCACATGCCAAAAGTCATTGGAGAGCAGTATGCCAATTGATCCTGGACACAGCTTTGGAACGGTCACAACTGTATAAGTTGTAAAGTGTGAGTTGTAATCTTGTGAGTGGGTTTGAACAGTGTTCAAAGTGCAGAATTTTGGGGTCCGCAGTCACATGTGTACTGATGGGAATACGGCATAGAAGGCTTTTATAGGGCCTTATGATATCCGCAATGTGGAAAGTATAGATTAACTTCCAGAATTGAGGAATAAAAGCTTAAAAAAATTGCTATAAACATGGAATGCACACAGAAGTACACAGAATTAGATTATCTGTAACCTGGTTCTTGTCTTCTGACCTTCATAACTAAAGACCCGAGTAATGATTAGACATCATACACATATCATATCAGCACTGAAGCATAATTATGCATATAAAGTATATATTCTAATGCATCCATTAAATGAGAAATAAATGATTTTAATGTTGTGTGTTTGCGTGCAGTACACCTCAGCGCTGACGTATGACGCGGTGCAGGTCATGACTGAGGCTTTCCGTTACCTCAACAAGCAGCACATCGACATCTCCCGCAGGGCCAACAACGGCGACTGCCTGGCTAACCCGGCCGTGCCCTGGGCTCAGGGGGTGGAGATCGAACGTGCCCTCAAACAGGTAAAGGGCTAACACTCAGAAACACACTGTAACACAGACTAACACACACAAACACTTTAGTATTAGCCTGTAACTGCACTGCAGGAAAAAAAATCTTAGCAAGAGAAATAATCTAATTTCAAGGCAATAATTCTTATTTTTGGGTCCTGCAAAGCATGGTAAGTCCAACATTATTTTGCTTAATTTAGGAATAAAGATCTTAATATAGAATATAGAATTATAGAATTTCACCTTATTTTAAATAATTTGAACACAAAATAAGAACAAAAGGTTACTGGTCATTTCACACGTGGCACTGAAGGCGATTCAGTCTCTCTCACACTCTGACACATCTCCAGCCTCTGGACTACGATACCCAGAATGCAACTCACTCTGACATCATTTCCTTATGCGAACACATGACACTGCACACGGCACTACCAGGAAGTTAATCACCTGTTCACTTCACTATAAATGTCGCCTTACTCCACCCCCTCTCAACCCTTACTTTTACCCACATTACAAAGTGTTATTGCTTACCTGCTATTGCCTTTTAGTTATGACCTTGTTTTTGTGTATTTTTTGTATTAATTAGTGTTTGGTGCAAATCGTGTGGGGGTGTTTGGTAATTTTTAATAGACTTGATCATGTGGTTTCTAACACTGTTGTTTATAAGTATTAACTAAAGTACAGAGTAGAGATAAAAAATACTCTATTAGCATTGTGTACAAGCTTGGATATTTCCACGTTTTAATCGAATATATGCTATTTTCAGGGTTTGGGCTGCTGTTTGGGCTCAGCTGTTGATTGTCTGGGTTTGTTTCCAGGTTCGAGTGGAAGGTCTGACTGGTAATATTCAGTTTGATCAGTACGGCAGGAGGGTGAATTATACTGTCAATGTTATGGAGCTGAAAAACAACGGTCCAGTTAAGGTAAGACAACTTTTCACACCTGAAAGAACAGAAGGTTACACGTTTGTGGATTGTTTGTATTTTGAAAAGAATATGTAATCTGTATCTACTTTTTCTACATAAGCAGTGTTTTTATAATTTATTATGTATATTGTTGATTTATTATTTTTTAGGTAAAGAAAAGTATATTAAAAGTCCAAAAAAAAAAAACATTTTTAAGAGAAGCACAAGCTATAAGTTTGCCATAATGAGAAGATAATAATTTTAAATGATGTGAAGCTACTTCGTAGTTTCTAATTCACATTATCGAATTATGTAGTTTCTCTCACAAGCCTGGATTCTCTCTCTGCAGATTGGTTACTGGAACGAGGTTGATAAGATGGCTGTCACAAAATCGGACCTTTTCCCCAATGATACGATGGGTCTGGAGAACAAGACTGTTATAGTGACTACTATTCTGGTGAGCAGTTTAGAATGTTCATATTTCAAAAGTAATCCCTGCTGAAAACAACAATCTGGCAACCTCACACTGGTCATGCTGGTTAAGATGATTGACTAGAATAGGTTGACAGGTTGATATGACAAGTTAGTTCACCAGTTATAGGCCTGAATGAGTTAAGTCAGAAAACAATCTATCTGTTTTTTGCTGGTTGCTGTTTTGAATGGTATAAACTTGTTTCAAAATTCAATGTGATTGAGAAGCTGGTAATCCAGATGAAAAAAATGACACTATACTGGGAATCTAAAAGGATATTCAGCTCTTGACCAGAATGTGGTGTTGTATGTTGTCTTTGTTTGTGGTGTACTATTATGTTGGTTGTGATGGTCATGATGGTCAACCAACTTGCTGGTAGCCAATATGGTTAAATTTGCTTCTACTGGTCATCAAGAAAGTATTTAGAAAATATGTTACTCAATTAGTGAATTCTGTGGTCTGTGGTGGTTGCTGGGCTGTTGTGTGGTGTGTGGGAGTGCTTAAAGCCTAATAACCCAATAGCTGTTTTGTCCAGCAGCTCCTCCATATACACAATACTGAGGAGTGATAGACAGAAACCATTCCATGCATAGACTGAGCTTGTGTGTGGGATGGAACATTGGGCCCCCCATTCAAAGTAAAAAGTTCTACGAGTATACAGAGTTTCACAATTCTAGCTAAAAATCGGTAACCTATAGAGCTGTTTGAAATGTTTGACAAAAGTTTACAGACACTTTTGAATGGATTCCTATAAGGAAAAATGTACAAGCTAAAAATGTCCACTGTACGAAAAGTGTCCAAAAAATATTTCTTCAAAAAGCACAAACAACCTAACTGGGTAACGAAAGTAAAAATTGCTGTGTTTCTAGGTTAAACACTGTGGGAGGAGATAGTGATTAAATTTCTTGAACAAAATAATAAGAAGAAGAATACGAAGAACTGTAAGTTTTTTTTTTTTTCTTTTTCTTCAAGCCAACTTAATAATTGCAAGTAAGTGTGTAGGATGGCTTGAGTCATCCAATTTCCAAACACTGGAGAAAGTTTTCTGCCCCGCCCCAGACACAAGGCTCATTAAGGTTGCCAGATTACAGTCTTACTCTGAAGCTGATCATGAATATATGCAGTGTCCAAAATGCCTGTCTCTGCTACAATGATTGTGGTAATTTACTAAGCTATAGTCAGCAACCTTTCTGAAACTCAGTGATTACCTGTTAAAGAGAAAAATAGCCAACTGAGTAATGGAGTAAAGGTAGCATCTTACTCTGAAACATACTTTAAGCTGGTCAACATCTAAGCTTAACCAGCTTGGCCAGTTTGACCACAATGTTGTATTCAGGCGGGCTGTAATATGAGCTTTGATACAATTATAGATCAAACTTCTAAAGGTGTCTGAATATTTATAGGTCAATCCTCTGAAGTGTGCAGTCTGTTTCAGGAAGCACCGTATGTGATGCTGAAGAAGAACGCTGATCTGTTTATGGATAATGAGAGATACGAGGGATACTGCGTGGATCTGGCGGCCGAAATAGCCAAACACTGCGGTTTCAAATACCGGCTGAAGATTGTGGGGGATGGGAAGTACGGAGCTCGAGACGCTGAGACTAAAATCTGGAACGGAATGGTTGGAGAGCTGGTTTATGGGGTGAGTGGATACATGCTAATGTAATCAGATACAGGGGGAGAGTTTTACGCATAATGGATAAAGGTTATTGATAGATTTAGACATACTCATTCATCTAAACGCTACCTACCCAAACACTAACAATGGGCTATTTAGCTTACTGCACACATTTAGCTGAAGCATTGTTCTGCTTTTACAGTTATTAACCCTAAACATGCAGAGTTATTTCTTTTATTGTTCCATAATATCTGCATACAGATGTAATTATGCAATTCCATTTATAATTACAGTACATAGGTATATTGAGACTTAGGTTTTTGTTGAGTTGCTATTAATGTTTTAAAAACTAGATTTAGAAACCCAAATGAGAAAAGTTTATACACTATAAGAAAAATATGCATATGTTTTATGTTTTGCCTCGTATTATACAAACAAAGTTCAGAGTTCAGATCAGAAATAATGAAATAAAAATAAAAGGAAATAAGTTAGAAATATTTTTTTTATTTGCATTTTCAGAAAGCTGATATAGCTGTGGCTCCGTTGACCATCACCTTAGTCAGAGAGGAAGTGATTGACTTCTCGAAGCCCTTTATGAGTCTGGGAATTTCCATCATGATAAAGAAGCCGCAGAAGTCCAAGCCCGGTGTGTTCTCCTTCCTGGACCCGCTGGCTTACGAGATCTGGATGTGCATTGTGTTCGCCTACATCGGCGTCAGCGTGGTGCTGTTCCTGGTCAGCCGCTTTAGCCCGTACGAGTGGCACACGGAGGAATACGAGGACGGACAGATCCAGACCAACGAGTCGACAAACGAGTTTGGGATCTTCAACAGCCTGTGGTTTTCCCTAGGAGCCTTTATGAGACAGGGCTGTGATATCTCACCCAGGTTAGTTGTGGTTTAATTCATTTTCTTCCATTTCATTTTATGCTGCTTTGGGACAGATTTGGGGTGTCTTATTTAATTGTTTACAATTTTTGTATTATATTTTAAAAAAATGTTTTAAAGATTTGGACTTGGTATAGAATATTGGTAATTAGAGAGTCTGGAACAGATAAGCAAATATGAACCTACTGGCTAGAAGAGTATAAAGCTCATAACACTGAGATGTGGACCAATGGAACGCTGTTCTCTACAACGGTGGTGCTCAATACATTTTTTTTTGTAATATTTTTTTCTAATTCTTAATTTTTCCTCAATTTGTAAGGCCAGTTAATCCACCCACTTCCCATCAAAGGTAATGTGATACACTATACTGTACCCCATATCATTAGTGATGTCCCCAACACTAGAGGGTCAAGACAAGCACACACCTCCTCTTAAACATTTGAAGTCAGACTCCGCCAGAATCACAGCATACTTTTAGGAAAGGGCCAGATCCCCAGATTTGATACAGCAGTCACAGATGCCTGTGCTGTACCAAAATCACAAAAGGAGTGTACCCCATCAGAGAGTGCAACTCAGTATCTCAGACTTTGGCTGCTGATAGAGAAGCATGATGGACTGCTTGGGATTTGAACTGGAGATCTGGTCTTTGAATCATAGTGGCAGCCACTTAGTCCGCTAGACCACTTTGAGCCCCTTTAATATCCTTGATTTCAAAGAAAACAATGAATCAGCTGCTGTTCAAATACTTCACTGCACATATATGAAATTACTTTTGATTTTAAATGGTTACTTTGGATTAGGGGTGTGCAATATTATATTGTATACAATATATCGTAACACAGAAATATTGTGATATTAAAAATCCATCTCGTGATAATAGAGATGTTCTGTCTTAAAAGTAGTCTATTATTTACGGTGAAGCTTTAAGTGTATTTATTGTATAATTGTTTTAGTTTGCAGTTTATATGCATGCACTAAATATTCTGCAATATTTTTTGCTGCATTATATTATTTTATGCTATATTATTTATTTTGCCACATTATGATTATGCTGTTATACACTTATACTATATTCCTGAAATTAATTAATCATTTTTCTGTTTTCCTATATTGCCAATTATTGCAAAAATACCCTGAAATATCGTGATATTATTTTAGAGCCATATCGCCCACCTCTACTGTGGATGTATTAGTCAGGTAGAAATGGATGCCAGTTCTAAAGTTGGCCTGAGAAAACAGCATAATGCAAGTGAGCGAGTTTTATGAGTTATTAGGAAATTCATTTGCATTCATTTGTTTGTTTCATGGTTTTATTTGGTTTCATCCAGCCCTTTTTTCAGTGACGTTCAGGCCTTCCGAAAGAACAGAGCATGAAGTGAACAGAGCGTGAGGTGCCAGCATAGTCACCCCTTTTTAAAATAAAAAGCCGTTATGTAAACAGAGAGCTGCTATAATGGAAAAGTTAGAGTCGTTCTACATTTATGAGCCTCATTATTATTTGATTCTGTTAAAAGCCTCATCATACATGCAAAACAAAACTCTACACAGCGCCTAACCGACAACATCGCTCTCCTTTCAGAATCTGTTAGAACAGGGCGGTTATGTTTGGAATAACTTCTCTGATATGAATGTTCAAACTTTCATTCGTTTACAGACTCGTTCTTTTATTCAGTGTTTGAGCTACAGCTCTACACACACAGTGCAGTACAATCAACATTTACTCAACCACATTTACTTAGACATTTACTCATCTACAAGTACAGATGAGTGTGCACCTAGGTGTACTTACATATGTACTTACATGCATAGGTACTGTATATACGCAGTACCAGTCAAAAGTTTGAAGACTATGAGGAACTGCATGTGGAATTAATTGCTGAAAGTGTTAAACAAACCCGAATGTTTTATATTTTAGATTCTTTAAAGTAGCACATCTTGCTTAGATGACAGCTTTACACATCTTGGCTGTTTTTACTCTGTCAGTCTGGAATGGCTTTTAGTTGACCTCTTGCTGAATTTGTCAAGTGGTAATTACTTGAATTTTCTTGGTAAGTGACCTCGATCTGAACTCTCTCTCTCCAGGTCTCTCTCTGGTCGTATAGTGGGAGGAGTGTGGTGGTTCTTCACTCTGATCATAATCTCATCCTACACGGCCAACCTGGCTGCTTTCCTCACAGTGGAGCGGATGGTGTCCCCTATCGAGAGCGCTGAGGACCTGGCCAAACAAACCGAGATCGCTTATGGAACTCTAGACTCCGGCTCAACCAAAGAGTTCTTTAGGGTAAGAGATGTTTTTTAAAGTATGGTGTGAAAATTCTTTGCAGTTCAGCTTCATATCTGTGTAACTAACACTTCATGACCTGAGCCAAATTAGTTGATGATTCTTTCACTTTCAGTAACACTGTAAACCTCAGCTTGTCCATAAATGCATGTTTAAAGCATGTCCTTTAGTTGTGGTTCAAAGTGCAAATCAAACTTCCTGAATGTAGAAGGAGCACAGAAGTAAATATAAATTCCCACAAAATGCTGCTTATTTGGATAGACCACTATTGGTTTAACCCTAGTGTCTTAACACTGACCATGAACCTAATTCCTAACCTCACATTAAAGGACCTATAAATATTCAATTTTTTGTAGTAGTAACTCATAACACGATTGGGATGTATCAACAGATATTAAGGAAAAAATGTCTAGCTAAAGCTCCGACAGCTGGCGCCAAAAGATCTTCAGGCAGTATTTTCTTATTTTAACTATGTAGTATATCACAGTAATCTGTGTGGATTGTTGCCTACAATTCTGACCGCCACCAATCCCCCAGTCCCATTTCCAAACCCCAGATTGCCAGGCAGACATGGAAATTGGTGATCTGGCTATTTTTCTGGTGAACATGTAATCACTGATCTTCAGGAAGGTTGCTTACTGATTTGTTAAATTGGACTCCTGTAGCCAGTTCACCCAACCGCTCGCATTTATTACTGATTGTCCTTCATCCTCAGCCTAAAGCATCTAAACCAAATATGTCAATTTACATCTTAATTATCAGCTAATCTAAGGTGTCCCAAAAAGCAAGTGTGCTTAAATGCTTAAGATGAGCACTTCAACCTACAGCTCATGTAGCCCAAAACAAAAAAATTTAAAATGACAATGAACACTGTATAGACAAATATAGTGTTGGAAAACCTATCTTTTGTTTCTTCTAAAATCAAGGGTATTAAAAACAGTGTGCCCTGCTTATGTTGGAGTAACTGTCTCT